>NC_045756.1:15296123-15298085 GCF_008692095.1 Etheostoma spectabile | reverse complement strand
CCTCTTCCAGCCCATGATGCTGCTCCCTCTCCTGACTGATCCAGACTTCCCCCTGCTCCTCTTTAATGCATGGGCGCTTTGTGTCCTCCTGGTCCAGACATGAGCTCCACTCCTGCTCTTCACCAACAATCACTTTCTGGACATCTGAAGGTAAAACTGAAAGACAGAAAACATCCATTAATGTGAATCTTTGCTAGGTAACTAAATTCCCCCTGCTCCAGCCAGGCAGGACTGGAATGTTTTTTTGTTTTGTTTTTTATACTGAAGGATTAACATTGTCGCATGGGTACAATGGTTCTGGAGAAAGCTACAAGCAGCAATACTACAGGCCAAGCAATAAGCCTGTTCCAAACAGGCACATTTTCAACGGGCACTGTACTAGTAGTTTACAACGTCATATGCAGTTTGTATTATTATACGGTTAAAAAGATAATAAGTGTTTTTTAATCATTATTAGGGGTCCAAGCTGCAGTTCCAAAATGACACATATCCACCAGCAGGGGGCACTATAAAAATAAGAATGGATTTTACCTCATATCTTCTAAAGACGCATTCCCTGAATGGAACTGAATCTCCCGATATAGGCCACGCCCATTTTTGCACAGATTTTCTACTGGGTTGAGGTCTGGGCTTTGAGTAGGCCATTCCAACACATGTTCATGTTTCCCCTTAAACCACTCAAGTGTTGCTTCAGCCGTGTGTTTGGGGTCCCTGTCCTGCTGGAAGGTGAACCTCCGTCCTAGCCTCAAATCACACACAGAGTGGTAAAGGTTTTGCTCAAGTATATCCCTGCACTTAGCACCATCCATCTTTCCCTCAACTCTGACCAGTTTCCCAGTCCCGGCTGCTGAAAAACATCCCCACAGCATGGGATGGTGTTCTTTGAATGATGTGAAGTGCTGTGCCAGACATAGTTTGTTTTTTGATGGCCGAAAAGTTCAATTTTAGTCGGATCAGATTAGAGCACCTTCCTCCATACATTTTGGGAGTCTCCCACATGCCTTTTTTACAAACTCAAAACATGCCGTTTTGTTTTTTTGGCTGAAAGTAATAGCTTTCTTCTAGCCATTCTGCCATAAAGCACAACTCTATGGAGCGTATGGCTCATTGTCGTCCTATTTACAGTAACTCCAGTCTCTGTGGAACTCTGCAGCCAGATATGTTGTCAAACTCCCGCCAGTCCTCAAAACAACTCACACTGACGTCACTCATTTAACATACCTGCTGTCATTCTGGTACCACCTACACTGACAGAAAGCCGTCTTGATTGAACTGCGGCGCTGCGTCCCCTGAATAGGAACATAAAAGGTCTCATCCACTCTGTCTTCTGATGACAATCATTTGTTATTAATTCCTGTTCACGCACATGTACGTTGTTGTTGGTTATGATACGGGACACTGATGAAAGAAATGTGAGGGAAGCATTACTGGCCAACAGGCATCAGACTGGTCTGGAATATCAGAATAGCTGTAGTTTATTTGTTTGTTTGTGGTCATTTGAGTGCCGTTTTATTAAATTTGTAACATGTTAAACAAGTTATGCATCTAATATTTGATTATGGTTCTATAATATATTATATTTTATGTAATGTTTTTGCCTGTTATGTTTAATTTATTGGGCAATAAAGACAAGTTGTTGTTAACAAAGAAAGTGTTTATGACTATCAATGACATTCAGAACAGTGATAACTGAAACAGATATACAACACACCATGCAGTGTGTATACACATGTGTATTGCCAAAAGACCTAAGTACTACACAGGTAAGAACATCTGCACCACCACCACCACCAAAGTGAACATAAAAGAATTATAAACTATATAAATGCATATAACACTGTCAAAACCCAAGCAATCAATATACACACACTTGCAGACGGCATCTTGAAAGTTGGTGATCAATACTATATGGTGATGTAACCAAGTGGTGTCCCATTTCATAGGGGGATGTCCCCCCCCCCC
>NC_045756.1:15292244-15296113 GCF_008692095.1 Etheostoma spectabile | reverse complement strand
CCTTGCCAAGTGGTAGGGGTAAGATGGAGAAATGAGATTCAGCCTTAATGTACACACAACTTCTCTCTCCAGAAATACTTTACATAGAATAACAGGGATATTGTTCATATTGTTCAAGTACATCTAAAGAAGTATGCTATTGTTTTTGATGCCATTCCTTCTGGTGGTCTGATGTTGCTGAGAGGCTCAAACTTCTCTTATCATTTCTCTGTTGTTCACTTTATTGATTTGGGTGGATCTGAAGTCGGAAAAGTGTGTTTCTCAAGTGATAACAAAAATAGAATTAGACTAATTAGAGCATCATTCCAATTAGATACAGTATCAGCACCATATGTAAAATTCTTTTGGGAAAAATTTGTAGAAAATAGTTCTTGGCAAAACGTCTGGACTTTACCGCTTAAATATCTCTTGACTAGCAAAGTGAGAGGAATTTCCTAGAAATTAATTCATAGATTTTATCCTTCTAAAGTATATCTTAGGAGGCTTAAAAATTACTGATTGCTCAATTTGTTCTAACATGCCTGAAACTGCTCTGCATTAGTTTTGAAATTGTGCTCATTTTGTGAAGTTTTAGTCTGATGTCCTTTGTTTCATTCAAGAACATGTTGTTAATTTCTCTTTCATCTACGAACATGTGCTTCTTGGTTTCTATGATTTCAGAAAGGAGGAAGAGTTGCTACAGCTTTCACAACTGTTGATGCACTGAGCAGCCATGTTGGATTTTTTGCTCGGGGTAGGCTACTCAGTGGTTGTCCGAGTCCTGAGCTCGGAAATCCAAAGTCAGGGGGGCATGTTTCCGACTTTGACATCGGGAAATACGACTTCAGAGTTCAAATGGAACGCATTAAGCTTGTTTGAGGAGAGCCAGGTCTGCGCAGAATCGATCGCCGCCCATTACATGCCGGTTAGATTTTTTGTCCGACTTGTTCTGACGTCACGCACATGTGGGCAACGATAATCTCAAGAGATCAAGATTGGTTCAGAATCATCTCAAAATTATGTTGTTTTATATGAACTTTTTATTGATTGTGAATCGGAGGGATTTGAATTGCTATTTGTGTGAATTAAAGGGTTAATCTGTACAGAATGTTGTGTGTTGATAGTGACGTTTAAAAATCAGAGACTAAGTCCATTCAGATCACGGATCATATACAGTCTGTTGGTTATTAACATCAGCATGTTAAGCATTTTGACAGCTACTCTGTCTTAATAAAAACAACTGGAGACTGTGTACCAGCTGATATATGCATCTGATTACATTTTATTAAATCGGAATCTGACATAACAGGATGTGAGTGTTTCTTTGACTTCCTGAAACTGTCCGACTTTACAGCAGCTTCTTGCCACCGCCCCCGGCTGCTGCCGGTGTAACGGTTTAACGAGAGGCCGTGTTAATTGGCTATCGTCAGCCAAATGCCTCTGTTGTTGTCGTAGTGACAACAGCTGTTGAAAACGGGAAGAGAATACGTAGCTGTCCGCTTGAATGCCGTTTCGTTAAATTTCTCATTAAAATGTTAAAAACATCACGACGTGTACGTTACCTCTCTAGTCTAGTCTGAGGAAACTTTTCAGTCGCGTTTCAAATGTGGCTTGCTGTTAAAGAAGACAGGAAGGGTAGAGCAACGCTGTCTTCCTGTCTTCTTTAACACTTATGTCTAAGTGTTAATGTGTTAATGTCTATAATGTTTTATTATATACACCTATTCGTCTTCAGAGCCTGTTTGAGTGAACACGTGTCACGCTGAAAACTATTTAGCCCTTTGAAAACGTGGATTCAAACTCATACCATTGTGGGAAAATAAATGAGACACAGCAGTCCCACCTAGTGCACCAACACATCACAGTTGTTGTATAGTAGAGGAATTAGCCAACAGAACAGGATAAGCTTGCAGGCAGTTTTGACTTACATTAGCTGTTTAGGTTTAAATTACCAATATTAAATAAGGATGTTAGTTAGCAGTAATTAGCCTGTGCCTATGTTATCTCTTAATATATACCTACGCTCTCCGTCTCTGCTGATTGGGAATTATTGAGATTTCTCTTGGCACAGCTACCAGAAGACTTACAACTTTCAGACAGGTTGCTCACCTCACATCTACATCATCAAGCTCAGATGGAGGCTGCGCAGTGTCCTGTTCCACAGTAGCGGTCTGCTGTTAGCCTCCACCGGAAAACTTACGACGTTAGTTTAGCTAACAGCTAATTTGGCTAACCGCTAGCTGAGACAGCATGTAAAAGACCCTCAAATATAATATATATATTATATAACTTAACAGCGTTATATATAATATAAAATAGTTGTTACGTCAGCTAAGAGAATGGCAAGCTTACACCGGGAAGCTGACGCTAGTTTAGCTAGCAGCTATTTTGGCTAACCGCTAGCTGACAGTTTGATTTAGCCTAAAATAACATTAAACAGTGGGAAAAGCAGGCTACAGCTAAATTAAGACTTTACAGAGACAAGTATTGAGTGATTGTATTTTAAATGAGCACAAGTAAAGTTGTAACAGCTGTTTTATATTTAAACGGTTATTTTAATTCATTCACTTATTTTACATGCTGTCTCAGCTAGTGGTTAGCCAAATTAGCTGTTAGCTAAACTAACGCTAGCTTTCCGGTGGAGGCGAACAGACTTTCTTTAACTGTCTATGGGAACAGATAGTGCAGTGTCGTAAATTCGCGTTCATCATGATATCATCTGTGCATGCGTGAACATCTTGCACATGCGCAGAACAGATCGTGCAGGCAGGACGGATTGTGTACCGACAACACCATCTCCTCTCTAAGTGTAGCTCCCATGGCGCCATTTTGATGCTACATAGCCATCACCTGCAGTTAGCATCCCATTGACTGCCATTCATTTTGACGTCGCTTTGACAGTCAATAACTTTACATCTGAAGCGTTTCAAGACTCTATTTGTCCGTTTATTTCAAAAAACAAACAATGTATAAAAGTCTCCATTGCCTTGTACTTTGTGGTATGGCAGACGTTTATTAAAAAATAAATATAATATATAAATTATAAATATGGGTATGTGTCATAACCACGCGACTTGTGTCAATAGTTGACAAATCACCGTATTGTCAGGAGAAGCTCGCGACATTTTTGATTACGTATGCTGTTTAGGTGTGATGTGATGGATTGAGATGGACTGCAAAAATCACTAGTGATCTGGATGCTCGCATGACGCTGAGGTCGGTGACAATTGAGTGATGGACATGATTCGGATAAATTCTACCGAGTCACCCAAATTGGACTGAATGATCAACTACCCCCCCCGCCACCCTTCACCGAGCAGGAAAACAACCAGCAGTGGCCATTCTATCTCGTCCTGTGCTCTGGTTATCTCTTCAAGGTCACGCCGATGAACTGAGCTTTTAACAACACGGACAGTTTGACGCGACATGCTCCACACAACTCACTATCTCACACAACACCATACACTCCCTCCCCCATCCCGCCCACATCGTCTGTCTGCCCTCGATTCTGTTTTCTCGCTCCCTCTCAATGCCACCTCAAAAAATTCCTTCATGTGTCCACATGAACGTGTGTTGTCTTGTGCATTACGTTGTGATGTTTGTATTAACATGTTGCTGTCTGCATATATCATTTCAAGGAGTGTGTGTGGCGGCGCTTGTATTAGCAGCGGCCCGGAGGCATGCTCCAAACGGTATTTCGTTGCCATGTACTTGTACATGTGTAATGACAATAAAGTTATCTATCTATATATCTATCTATCTAGGTTTAATTACTAATGTTAACTAGCATGTTAGTTAGCAGTAATTAGCCTGTGCCTAAGTTAAAGTTAACTAGAATGTTAGTTAGCAGTAATTAGCCTGTGCCTATGTTAAAGTTAACTAGCATGTTA
>NC_045756.1:15292141-15292234 GCF_008692095.1 Etheostoma spectabile | reverse complement strand
ATTAGCCTGTGCCTATGTTAAAGTCAACTAGCATGTTAGTTAGCAGTAATTAGCCTGTGCCTACGTTAAAGTTAACTAGCATGTTAGTTAGCA
>NC_045756.1:15292015-15292131 GCF_008692095.1 Etheostoma spectabile | reverse complement strand
TGTGCCTATGTTAACGTTAACTAGCATGGTAGTTAGCAGTAATTAGCCTGTGTCTATGTTATATCCTAACATATACCTACGCTTTCGTCTCTGCTGATTGGGAATGATCGAGATTT
>NC_045756.1:15282320-15289820 GCF_008692095.1 Etheostoma spectabile | reverse complement strand
GGAATAATGATCTGAATGATCTCAAGAGTATTCTCTGCTTCCGTCTGATACTGGCTGTTGAACGAGTAGAAGCACCTGAATCAAAGTCTGGCAGCTCTTGGGGACCGATGCAACCTGCATAATTGGTATACATATTCAAATATTGTTTTTATATTTTATTCCTATTATTTTTTCATTTATATTGTATGTATATTGTATCCTAGTATTTCATTTATATTCATATTCTGTGCTGTGTGACGGATTTTGTTGCTGTAACACTAAAATTTACCTTTTTTTGGATCAATGAATATCTATCTATTTATCTATCTATCTATCTATCTATCTATCTATCTATCTATCTATCTATCTATCTATCTATCTATCTATCTATCTATCTGTCTATTGTTGCCTTTGAGAACAGAATCCCCTATAACACAAATAGGCAACATCATCTTAGCAAATGTGCCGTATTGGACTGATATCTGGTGACTTAGGAGGCTATTTAAGTATTATTAATGTGCATTTGTGTGTGTGTGTGTGTGTGTGTGTGTGTGTGTGTGTGTGTGCCTTACCAAGAGCAATCAGCCTCAGGGTGCTGGGGGCAGAGAGATTGCTATTTATGTCTGCTGCAGTTGCGGTCCCTATAAGAGTAACAAACAACAACAAAAAAGACCAAATTTCAATACAAAGATAAGATAATTGAGCCATTTCCTCTTTTGTTGACACGTGCACACAGGATTTATATCATCAACAAAAAAAATGCTAAAGCATGAGCATCATCATCTTCTTTGAAGAATGACATTGAGGTGAGCGTGCATGCCACACCATGGTGGACTTCGTCTCAGCCAGTCTCTTCTATGTCCCGCGAGACTTTTCTGACTTTGGTCCCCAGACACCCGACAAGTCAATGTCAATCCCAGTCCAGGGACGCCATTTCCCTTTTCCCCCTCTGTTTCTTGCGTGCCTCACGGATAGGGTTTGTGAGCTACGGATGATGGGGTTTAGATGGAGATATTTTCATTGATCTTTCAGGCCAATTGATTGAGACACAAGACACCTTGCCAACTTGCCAGATCCACACCTCAACAGGCTCTTTGCCTCCAGGCCCTTCACCTCCAAGCCCACAAACGCTTGTCCTTGTCCAAAAATCTGACTGGGTGTCCTCCTTTGAAATGCCATGGCAGAAAATGCCGGCAAATTTGCAGCAATGTGTTGTTCAAGGCCTGAGACCGAGGAAATAAGAACATCAGTGAGAGATTCCTTGTGTTGAGCCTTCAAGTGTTTTTCCCTGCATCCTGTTATCCTGAGTTCCTGTTGTTTCCCTTGGATTTTGACCGTTGCCTGTTCTTCCTGGATTTCCCTTTGCCTGCTGATTATTGGACACTGTTGCCTTGCTTCACTAGCTTGCTAATAAATCATTAAGTTCTACCTGAGTCGTGTATCCGCGGGTCCATTTTCCTGTGTGGATACAGCACTTCCATGGGTATTTTTGGCACTAGTTCATTAATTTATGCCCAAATTCTCTTTGAACAAAATAGTTCAGGAGTTGTTACAGCAAAGGTGGGACGCGCATAATGTTTCAACTGTCCCTCCTGGACGGGACAAAGGAAACAGCATGGTGGGGGGGGGGGTGGACGACGAATGAAACATACAGTTTAGGCCATATAAACTTCCCACAACTTCAATATTTTACGATGTATTACGAATGGTACTTTGAAAAGGTGTTATTTTAGAGAGATTGTTGCATGGCTATACGGCTTTGTGAATGTCTGTTAACAACTCATTGCCGTCATTGTGAAGTGTGGATGAAACAGTTATTTAAATATCATGCACTGTGGAGGATTTGGCCATTTTTATGGCTAGAACAGTACGTTTTTCCATTCATATCATGTTTCTATTGTGATTATTCTAAATGTCGTTTCACTAGGTTTTCACGAGGGTTGGACCACAGGACATCCAAAAAACACCCCACAGCCCCTCAGTCCCCATAGGATAACACAGGAAAACTGGAACCCCCTACCTGGTGGACCCAAACATATATTTTCATCTTTCTAAAACTGCTTTTCCATGTCTCACTTCCATAAATAATTGTATACAAAGAGGATATTTGTGCATTTACTTAAAATACATGTAGTTACAGCCAAGTCGGGGAGAGTTGAAACATGAGTGTATTTCACTTGATATTGAAAATATGTTCACAGTTTTGTACCTTTGACTATTTTTGGATTTTCTCTTTGTTTTTTTCACTCAAAATGATATGTTGTATGCGCATGAGTCACGTTGCAACTGCCTAAGGCACGGTCTAAAACTCTTTATATACAGATTTTTCCGGACGTCAATGGGAGAAATGAATGGGAAATTAACTTTGAGTCTCTTGGAAGAATGGCGGGACTGTTGAGCTCTATGTCAGATACTTTAAGACTTTTAATAAAGCAATATTCTAAAAGGTGACTGGTAAGATACTTTTAAACGAGTACTGCTTTTAAGTACTTAACACAAGACTGCCTATCATAACATACAGTACAATCTTCCATCTGCGATAGTCATACCTTATAGTACCTTACAGTATACCTGTATAAATAGTATATGAGTGATTAGTTACCCCTTTTCAAAAGAAGGGTAGTTAGCTCCTCTTCTGAAAAAGGGTAACTAAGTCCCATGATCCCGCGGGGCCTGTGGTGGATGAGATGATAAAGACATGTGGTTCTGCCTGTATAGAATGCTACCATATTGGTCATATTTATTGGTTTATTAATGGTTATTGCGCCCCAATAACGTGTGTGAGGCAGCGGCATATACTAGCAGCCTAAAATCGTCTTTTTAACTATTTTCAACTGCTTTTTAATGTTTAATTTCTTATACTGCAATGTAATGTTTTTTTTTCGTATTTTATGTTGACTGTTTTTAACTGCTCTTCAAAGGTTAATTTCTTGTACTGCATTGTACCTTTTTATTGTTTTAATCTTCTTTTTTTCCCAATGCACTTTGAATTGCCCTGCTGCTGAAGTACAACATACAAATAACGCTGCCTTGCCTTTTGAAAAAGGGTAACTACCCTTCTGAAAAAAGGTAACAACCCTTTTGAAAAAGAGTAACTACCCCTCTTAGAAAAGGTAACTAATCATAGCTAACTACCCTTTTGTGTGTACCTTATTGTATAGTATCACTACAAATTGACATCCGGAACATAGCAGCGGACACAATAGTTCCTACCCGAACCTGCAATGGGACGCACACTTAAACATGGCGGCCAACATAGAGCAAATTTTCCAAGATTTTATATTGAATAAAATCAGAGAAATTGAAGACCAAAATGAAGACAAAACGTATGTCAATGTTGGGTTTCTTTTTCGTGTTAGTCATACTTAAATTACAATTAGCTAGCTAGTAAATAGCACTGAACAACCGTGGTCGTCTTCCAGCTAACGCTACAGCGTCGGGTTGCCGTCTGGTTACCATAGTTAACATTCTAGCTAATTTATGTTTAACTCAATTTTTATACATTTAAACGTTAGGATAAGTAGCAGCTGCGTTTTGTAAGGGCTTATGGGGTGTGAAGTTACATAAACTCCCGTTTGAAAGCAGCAGATAAAGCAGGTAAAGCGGTCCTGTTTTACTGTTGCAACAACGGTAATTTCAGTCGAATATAACCGAACTTCCATAGCTATCAACACCCAGAAAGTAGCTCCACTACTCGCTTTATAAAGGAAGGAATACATTCTGAATGATTGGTGTAACGTTATGCTTGCACGATATGAGTAAAATATCGAATTTCAATTATTTTGACTGTGCGGTTATTGCGATATGATTCACGATATTGGATGGAATGATCGTTTTTTGTATCATTATTGTCACTGTCATTCATTATTAACAGTGAAAGAAATTAAAATGATAATAGTGGGATTTTCGGGAGGATCTGTACAAAACACAGATTTTTCTACACACACTCTCACCCATGCACACATTAACACAGACAGACACACACACACCTTCACATACAAACACCTGCACACGCATTCACGCACACCCCTACATACACGCACGCTCGCACATACGCACGCTCACACCTACACACGCAAACAAACACTCACGCACAGACACACACACACACACACACACTCACACACACCTACACACACACCTACACACACAAACACCTACAGGTTCTCTGTACTGCCGAGGGACATCTCTGAGGCACCACAATACCTCATTCAGAACAGTTTGACACATATTTTGTGATTTTGGATATTGCACTAGTCCATATTGCGATTTCGATACAATTGCGATTGATTGCGCAGCCCTACTTACAATACGGTCATATTCTCTTGAGTTCCTGAAGAATAACCACATACACATATTAATATATGTGTATAAATACAACGTTAAATCTGACATTGTGTTTGCACAGTACAAATTCCCATCCCTCTGAGAAGTAACTCCAGGTTTTAAGTCCCGGCAGCTGTTTTAAGAATAATATCGGGATAACTTGGCTTAATAAAATCCTGTCAAATTTAGAACATGGACCAGAATGTCTATTCTAGGTTTTACTCAGCAAATGTATTGCTATAACTCAAAAACTTCGGAATGGATTTTTACATTAAAGCTCAGGTTTCTTGTTAGTTGGAATAACAAATGTGACTTAATAGTAATGTGTCTTGTGTTGCGTCTTTGTCCATCAGGGCTGCAGAAGGAGAGGGTAATGGTATTGAAATGGCTGGGGCAGAAAAAGCCACTTCGGAGGTGGACAAACAGGACGACTTAAGGGACAGTGGTTCACAAAAGAAACAAAAGAAGCACAAAAAACACAAAAGTAAGAAAAAGAGGAGAAACCGAGAAAAGGAGGAGGAGAAGAAGAGCAGTTCGGAGTCTGGGGCGGAATTGGAGGGAGGAACCAAACATCAGCCAAGGTAAAACTGAATTTTCATCAATACTTACAAAATGGTCTTATTCAAACTATTTATTAAAACTGTTGTTATGCTTCCATAGTACTAGGTGTCCACAGGCCTGTCTGTGTTGCTGGAGACGCTGCAGTTCACATGCAGACCATGCACGCCCCCCCCCCCCCCCCCCACCACTAGCACCACGGCAGTCTTGAATTACGAATCAAGCACTTTATTCCAATGGCAGCTTTTCAGGTTCATTAAGTTATTTAAATGTGTTGACAAAGTACGTTTTGTGATGAAACAATTATATCTGTCTTATAATATGTCAGCAAGCAATGCATCATCCAGGCTGTGTTGTAGATGTTGATGAAAGCCTTTTACCCTTGCACAGTTACCATATGCAGTGCACCCATCCATATGATGCACATTGCACACATCATATGGGTGATATGAATGGAAGATGATGGCAGAAGTGACACTAATCTGTGTTTTTTGGTTACTATTTGTAGAGAAATGGCTGAACAGATTCTGAAAACAAATCCAACGTGGCAGGGTTTACATTTTTATTATGTAAATTGAGGGCGCAAAAGCAGTGACAAAATATTTCCCAAAATATTTACACAATGAGATTTTAGATAAATAACCATCGGTAATGTGGATATAATGACTCAGTGGGTAAGGGCAAGTAATAGAACAGCTAGAATAGTCTGGTAACTTCAGAAAATGACATCACTTTACTGTAATGCAGCCTTTAAAACCATTAAAAGACAACAATTTTGCCATATTACGATGTCCAAAATCTAAGATGATATCTAGTCTCATATCACAATATCGATATAATATTGATATTTTGCCCAGCTCTATATTGTTGTCAGTATGGTTATGGTTGATTATCATTATTTTTTTTACCACAATTAATTTATCATAAAAAAATGTGTACAGGTGCGAGGCTTAATGACTTAAACAGCCCCCCCCCCACCACCACCACCACCACCACCACCACCCATGAATTCCATGTATTACAAATGAATACAAATCAGATAATTGAGATAAATTACTATGAAAGCCCTAACATCTGAAGTTCAAAAATCAGAAATCCATAATCAAAATCAAGTCAGTGCTTCCTAGTAGACAAGCTATTTAATGCACTGTTTCTTAGCAACCTCAAATATATCTTGTTTCTTTTTGGTCGACATATACTGATCAGGCTCTAACATGTACTGTACATAGAAATTGTTGAACATCTATGATTTAGATTTTTTGTTCTCGATACCTGAACTTGCGTATCGGCCGATACAGAGTACTGATCCGATACCAGTTGGTCATATATTTTATTACGTTTTATTCACATTTTATAAACTGTATACTACTCTCCCTTTATGAATGTGATATGATTTCTATCTTTGTTGTCAGTCTGCCTCAGGTTAAACTTATTCACACAATGAATGCCACAGAACTTCATCTTATCATCCAGTTTGTCAGTTATGACGGAAAAAGAACATACATAAACTACTTTAAAGTAGATTTTGTTCAGGGCTTTATTATGTGGTATCGGATCGGTGTATAAACTCCAGTACTTTAAGATATGTTTTAGGAAGTATCTGTTGCATGGTTTCAAATAGAGATGTTCCGATACCAGTATCGGTATCGGAACATCTCTATTTGAAACCATGCAACTAGGCATACCCAAAGACCCAGAAGTGGGTCTTTGAAAGCATCTGGGAAGAACAGGCAATACAAATAAAAAAAAAAAAAAAAGTTCAACCATGGGGGCCCAAGAAAAGGTTAAAGTTCTAGGCACTGCCTTCATTACAGGCCTTACAATGCTAGCCAAATTTGGCTTGTAAAGTCATTTGAGTGGTTGGAGTTATGTTGAAATCTTTCTGTCAGTGGACAAATAAAGCTCAGGTCCCTTTACTATTTATGCCCACTTTTTGAATTTGCCTAACTCAGGTTTTATCTCTGCTTCACAGAAGCAGAACGCCAACGGAGGCGAATAAGGAGCAAGGTAAGTCTGCCTCTTATTATTTGAATAGCTTCATTCATACAACAATATTTTGATCAGCAATGGTGGAAAAAAACACTCTTTGTGTATAGTAGTGAAAGTACAGGTGCAATCATGAAATACGACTGTATTAAAGTCACATCAAAATGTACCAAAGTATCAAAGGTTTTCTTAGGGCTGGGCAATATAGAGAAAATCAAATATCACGATATTCAATATTGCAACAATATTGTAGTGTTGACTATTGGTGCTTTAACAAAATGTTAATATCTAGTCGTATATCATACAATATCTAGTCTCATATCGCGATATCGATACATCGATATATTGCCCAGCCCTATGTTTTCTTATGATGAATTTGATACAGTGAAACATATCCTGTAGTTTTATGAATTGTACTCCAAAGAACAGTGTGTTTACCAGCATGTTTTCAGTCATTTAGCTTATTTTGTCATATTTGCTCAAACTGTCACAATATCCTGACAGTACTACATAAATCAGATATCTATGAAAAAGTCTCTGCCCTCTCCCGAGGCCTGTACTACGAATCCAGATCAACGTGACCAGGATTACTTTCAGTTCCCCGGCTTCTCTGACCTAACCACCGCGGTCCTGCATAAGCTGTGTCACCAC
>NC_045756.1:15281156-15282310 GCF_008692095.1 Etheostoma spectabile | reverse complement strand
AACTAGTTCAATCAACCCAGTTTCCCAATCCACCAGAGCCACATAATTAAAAATATTAGAACGTAATTAAAATGCGCGCATTGGCAACACACAGCTCAGGAAGTCGATCTATACGTAATCCCATAGGCTGAACTCACTCGGCCAACATTTGAATATGTTTATTACTTAGGACGATATTGCCGTCACCAAACCCACCAGACTCCATTTAAATAATCAGTACTTTTATCATCGTAAAACACAAATAGCCTATACTAATTCCCCTAAAATCTATATCTTTCATTAAGATACCCATCGGGGAATGTTATGAGCGCACCTCCCCCCCCTCCGCTCTCTCTCTCTCTCAGGTTAGGTGTTCGGCATAAGTTACCACGGCGATTTAACCCGGCAACAAGTGATCTATCGTCGTGATAAAGAAAACCCCGGGTTGAACCTGAAGTTACCTTAACGCCAAATCTTGCTCCGTAGTACAGGCTTCTGGTGCTCCCCATGGCAAAAGGAAAACAACCAATCAGAGCTGAGGAGTCAATGATGTCATGTCATTTACTGCAAGAATCAAGATTCTGTTACTGCATTGTCTATTTGTTGCTCCTATTATTTTAAGAAACATGTTTTAGTGTAATTTATTTAGTGTATTTAGCTCTAAAATCAGAGTGTATGCTCTGACTGGTCGGCCTGTAGGCGGTGCTTGTTTTTGGCGTTATGTCATAACTTTCTCATTTTACTGCTAAATAGTACAATAAAATATGTTTCTGAAAAATGCTCGAGGTGAGAAATTGGCCATACAGGAAAATAATCTTGATTTATCCCTTGTGTTGTCTTCCCGTCAAAATTGAAAATCAACACTTTTGTTGACGCTTTTTTATCAATGTTTTTAAATTTTTCTGACATTTTTGTCTCATTTTTTCAACACTTTTGATGCTTTTTTTCAATGTTTGTCACTTCTTTTGACTTTTTCAACACTATGTAACACTAACTTACTAACAGACTGGAATATGTCAACTTTTACTCAATAATATTTGGATTCCACTTCAACAACAACATGACTTTGTCTTTAGTCATTGACACTGTGTTAGAGACTCCTCTGCTGTGATTGGTTGTTTATCTTTGTGTGCGGTGGAAACTTGCCAATGCCATTAGGAGTAATTGGGGGGGGG
>NC_045756.1:15268131-15281146 GCF_008692095.1 Etheostoma spectabile | reverse complement strand
GGGGGCAGAGGAACCATGTTATACAGTAATTACTGTTATGTACATACATGCTATACTGGCACAGAGCTGCTGAACTGTCTGTCCAGGTGAGGATAACGAGAGCAAGTCCAGATGCCACAAGCGGCATTCAAAAGGAAAGAGGAAGAAGAAGAAGAGAAGGAGGAAAGGTGAAGAGAACTCATCCGATTCCGACTCAGAGTTTGTGTCACAGCAGAGGGATAGTAATTGTGGTCAGAGCTTATTACCAAGGCGACGAGAGGAGCTTCCTGATATCATCCCGAAACAGGTATATCCACCAAAAAACACTCAAAGCATGCTATAGCTATGTCCTTAAAATATTAGGGGGAAATTAAAATATAGGTTCTGACATATTATTAGAATATCCTTAGAATTTAAAGAGAGTTTTGACTCTGGTCCATTAGCCTCGTCCTACAGACTCTGGTACATTAGCCTGGCCCTACCAGACTCTGGTCCATTAGCCTGGCCCTACCAGACTCTGGTCCATTAGCCAGGCCCTACCAGACTCTGGTCCATTAGCCTTGTCCTATCAGACTCTGGTCCATTATTCTGGTCCTACCATACTCTGGTTCATTAGCCTGGTCCTTGCAGACTCTGGTCCATTAGCCTGGTCCTACCAGACTCTGGTCCGTTTGCCTGGTCCTACCAGACTCTGGTCCATTAGCCTTGTCCTACCAGACTCTGGTCCATTATTCTGGTCCTACCATACTCTGGTTCATAAGCCTGGTCCTTGCAGGCTCTGGTCCATTAGTCTGGTCCTACCAGACTCTGGTCCATTAGCCTGTCCTCCGAGACTCTGGTCTATACCTGTCCTATTAGACTCTGGCCATTACCTGGCCCTACCGACCTGGTCCACTAGCCTGGTCCTACCGACTCTGGGTATATTTGCTGTGGTCCTAAGAGCTCTGGTAATAAATAAATCATAAATACAAAAAATAATAAAATAAATAAAATAAATAATTAAAAATAATATATTAAAAAATATAAATATTTATAATTAAATAAATAAATTAAAAAATATTAAATAATATAAATAAAATAAAAAATATAAAATAATAATATAATATATAACATTATAATATAAATTATTACTTTAAAAAATAAATAAAATAACATAAAAATAATTAAATTTATAAAAAATAAATAATAAATAAAAAAAATAAAAAATAAAAAATAAATAAAATAACAATAAAATAAAAAATAAATATATATATAAAAAAATAAATATATAATAATTATAAAATAAGTAAAAAATAAATAATATATAAGATAATAATAAATAAAATAAAAATATAAAATAAATATAAAAAATTTTAAATTAAATAAATAAACATAAAACATTTTAAAAAATAACTTAATAAATATATAAAAATAAATAAAATAATATATAAATAACAATATTAATATATTAAATAAAAATATATAACTATATAAAAATAAATAAAAAAAAAAAAATAAATTAAAAATAAAAATAAAAATCAATAAAATAATAATAATAAAATAATAATATACATAATAAAATTATAATAAAATAATAATAAAAAAAATATAATAAAATAATATTTAAAAAAATACATATAAATATAAAATATAAAGTAAATAAAAATTTATAAAAATAAATAAATAATATTATAAAAAATATATAAAAAAAAAATAAATAATATAAAAAATTATTAAAATATAATATATATAAAAATATTAATTTTAATATTTAAATAAAATTAATAATTAATATTAATAATAAAATATAAAATAAATATTAAATAATATAAACAAATATCTAAAAAATAAAAATAAATATATATATAACTAATAGATAAATAAATAAAATAAAAAAAAAAATAACAATTAAAAATAATTAAATATTAAAATAATAAATTAAATAAAAAAATATAAATATTATAATACTATATAATAAAAATAAAACAAAAATATATTAAAATTAAGTAATACAAATAAAAATTAAAAAATAAATAAATAAAAATAAAAAAATTAAAAATTAAAAATATTAAAAAATTAAAATAAATTAATTAAATTAAAAAAAATTAAATATATAACAATAAAAAATAATAAAACAATAAATTTCTAAATTAAAATAAATATAAAAATAATACTATAAACTATTATAATAATAAATAAAGTATAAATAAATATAAATAAAAAAGTTATAAAAAATAATAGTATATAAAAATATTAAAATATATTATAAATATTAATATAATAATATTATAAATAAATTTAATATTAATTAATAAAATAAATTAACTAATAATAAATAAAAAACAAAATAAATAAAAAATAAAAAAAAAATATGTATTAATAAATAATTAATAATAACAAATAAAAATATAAATAAAATTTAATTATAATAAATATAATATATAAAAATAAAAAAAAATAAAATAAACTAAAAATAAATATCAATAAAATAATATAAATAATAATAAAAAATAAAATTAAATATAAAAAATAAAGAAAAAAAATATATAATAAAATAAAATACAATAAATTAAAATAAAAAATAATATAAATAAATAAATTAAAAAATATAATAATAAAAAAATAAGAAAAATAATTTAATAAATTATAAATATAAAAATAAATAAATTTAAATAAAATTAAAATAAAAAACATTATAATAAAATTAAAAAAATAAATATTAATAAAAATAAAAATTAATATAAATATATAATTATAAATAAAAATTTAAAATAATATAAAATAAAATATAAAAAAAAATATATTAAAATAATTAAAAAAAAAAATAAAAATATTAATTATTTAAATATTATACTCAATTATAATTATATAAAATGATATAATATAAAAATTAATTTATTAAATAAAAATAATAAATAAAAATATATATAATTAATATTAAAAATAATAGATTAAAAAAATAATAAATCAAAATTACCAAAAAATATTTAAATTAATAAAAAAAATATTATATTAATAAAAAATATAAAAAAAATATATACATCATAATTATATATAATATAAAAAAATAATAAAATAAATATAATATAAACTAATAAAAAAAAAATAAATTGTATAAAAATAATAAAAAAAATTAAATTAAATATAAAATAAATAAATAAAAAAATAATCAAATAAATAAAAAAATAATAAAATTTATAATTATAATAAAATATATAAATAATAAATAATAATTTAAAATTAAAATTAAAAATAATTTAAGTACAAAAATATATAAAAACTAAAAATAAAAAAATTAAATAAAATATAAGAAATAAAATTTTAATATTAAACATCTAAAATATAATAATTTATATAATAAAATTAAAAATATCATAAAAAAAATAAAATTAAAATAATTAACTCATAAAAAATAAATAGTAATAAATTAAATTATAAAAATATAAAAATTAAAAATATATAATAAAAAAATTAATTATTAAGTAAAGTAAATAACATAAATCAATATTAAAAATTAAAAAATAAATATTAATTATGAAATTATAAATAACTCCTACATATCAATATATTGATAATAGAAGTAAATAAATATAATTTAAAATTATAATAAATTAATAATATAAAATAAAATAAAATAATAAAATAAATTTATAAAAAAATTAATATAAAAAAAATAATAAAAAAAATAATAAAAATATATAAAAATAAAAATCTAAAAAATAAATAATTATTAAAATAAAATATATAAATAAAATTAATAAAAATAAAAATAAAAAAAAAATAATATATATACATAATAATTAATAAAAATATAAAATAAAAAATTAATTTATAATAAATAATATATATTAATAATAATTATTATAAAATCTAAATTTATAAATAAAATTAAAAAATAATATTAATTAAACATATAGAAAATAAATAAAACATAATAATTAAATTTAAAATAAATAAAATAAAATATTAAAAATAAATTAAATAAAAAATAAAATAAATAACTGAAATAAAAATATTAAAAAAATACAAAAAATAAAATATAATATTAAAAAATAATAATAATAAATAATTAAATAAATAAATATATAAATAATAAAATTTTATATCTAATAATATATTAAAAATAAATAATATTCATATATAATATAAAATATAATAAAAATATTATCGTATATAATAAAAAAATAAAATATATAAAAATATATAAAAATACAATATAAAAATTATAATAAAAAAATATATAAAAATATTATAAAAACAAAATAAACAATTAAATAATTATAAAAATATATAATTATAATAATATAAATATAATTAATGTAGATAAAATAAAAAAATATTATAAAATAATATATAATAATAAATAAATACATAATAAAAATATTAAAAATTATATACTTAAAACTATACTAAATAAAAAATATAATATATAAAAATACTAAATTAATATAAAAAAAATATAAATTAGATATATATATATTATATAAATAAATAAATAAAAAATAAAAAAAAATAAATATAAAAAAACATAAATATATATAAAAATAATATTAATTATATATATAAAAAAATATTATCCAATATATAAAAAAAATATAATAGATAAAAAATTATATAAAAAAAATTAATAAAAATAATAGAAACATATAATATATAAAAATAATATAAAAATAAATAAAAATAAATTATATTATTAAAATATATTATTATAAAAAAGAAAAAATAAAAATTAATTAATTAAAAAATTACATTATAATAAAGTATAAAAATATATAAAAAATTTATAAAAAATAATTAAAAAAAAATAAATATAATTATAATATAAAAATAAAATCCAAATATATAATAATTAAAATAATAATATAAAAAAATATATATATTAATAATTATATTATATATTTTATTTAAATAATATAAAATAAATAATTAAAATTATAAAATTAAATAAATAAAAATAAAAAATTAAATTAATATAATTATAAATATTTAATAAAAATAAAAAATAATAATTTATAAATATAAAAATTAAATAAATATAAAAAAATTAAAATAGATATCATAAAATAATAAAAAAATATAAATAAATTAAATAAATTATTATTAATAATATAATAAAATATAATATTAAATAAAATAAAAAAATAAAAATAATAAAATAATTAAAAAAAAATATTAATAGAATTTAACTTAAATAACGTATAAATTTTATAACCATAATAAAAAAATAAAAATTAAAAATTAAATTAAAAATATATAAAATATCAATATATACTAAAAATAAATAAAAAACAAATATAAAATTATATAAAAAATAAAATATTGAAATCTTCTAAAATTAATAATATTTAAATAATCATTATTTAATTTTAATATAAATATAATTAAAAAATAAAATAAAAAATATAATAATAAATTATATTTATAAATAAAAAATAATTAAATAAAATAAAATATTAATATAATAATAATAACATAATAATAATAAATATTGAATTGAAAAGTAATATAAAATATATAAATAACAAAATAAAATAATTAATATATAATAAATAATAGTAATAAAAAATAAATAAATTCAAAATAAATCAAATATTCAAAAATTATATAAATAATATAATATAAAAAAAATATATAATATATAATAAAAATAAAATAAAATTAATTAAAATATAACTAAATATAATGTAACTTAATAATCATCATAAAATATAAAAAATAATAAAATAATAAAAAGCGGGATACTAAAATTATAAAAATAAAATAAAATAAATAAAAAATATATAAATTAAAAGGGGTAAATAATTATAAATAAAATAAACATAAACATAAATTATAAAATTAAATTATAAATTAAAAAATTAATAATTAAATAAAAAATAATTAAATCATATAAAAAATAATCAAGATAAAAATAAAATATATAAATATATTTTTAATAAAAAATATATAATATATAATATAGATAAATTATAAATTAAGTATAATAAATAAAAAAAAAAAAAAAAAATAAATAAATTATTAATATAAAATATAATACTATATAAATTATATTTATATTAATATATATATATAATAAAGTATAAAAAAAACTATAATAAATTAAAATAATAAAAAAATTAAATATAAAAATATAATATATAAAAAAATAAAAATAATAAAGTTAAAATATAATACATAATATTATAAAAAATATATAAAAAAAAAATTAATATAAATCTTAATTAAAATATAAATATAAAATAATAATAAAATAAATATAATACATATAAATATATTAAAATAAAAGAAAAAAAAATATATTAATAAATTATAAATAATAAATAAACTATATTAAATTAAAAAACCACAATAAGGAATAAATAATAATATTTAAAACATTATTAAAATAAAAAAAATTATATAAATCTAAAAAAATATAAAGCATTAAAAAATAATATTAATTTAAAATATTAAAATAATAATTATATATTAAATTAAATAAATTTGAAAAAAAAAATAATTTATATTAAAATAATTAATTATAAAAAAGTAAAATTCAATATACAAGATAATATATAATAAAAATAATAAATATATATAATAATATTTAATATAAAATATAATAATAATTAAATAAATTCATAATCATAAAATAATATATATTATAATACTAACAATAATAAAAAAGATATATATAATATCAACATTAAATATATATAAATTAAAATAAAAAAACTAAAAAATTTAAAAATTTAATAATTTATAAAAA
Organism: Etheostoma spectabile; assembly: GCF_008692095.1. NCBI lineage: Eukaryota > Metazoa > Chordata > Actinopteri > Perciformes > Percidae > Etheostoma > Etheostoma spectabile. The sequence goes on along the minus strand of NC_045756.1, from coordinate 15,274,440 downwards.
TTATAAATAATAATATATTAAAATATAAATTAAATATATTAAACAATAAATAAAAATTATAAAAGTATAAAAAATAAAATAAAAAATAAAAATATTAAAATTAATAATAAATTTAAAAATATTATAAAACCAAATAATTTAAAATAATTAAAAAAAAAAATATAGATAATTTTAAAAATATATAAATATAAATACATAATACATATAAATAAAATATAATAATTAGGGAATAAAATAATATATAAAAATAAGAAATAAATAATAATATAATACATAAAATTATAAAAAATAATAAAAACAAATTATAATAATATAAATAATTAATTATAAAACATAAAAATCAACTAAAAAATAAATAAAATTTTAAATAAAACTAAAACAAAACAATAAAATTTTATTAAATAAATAAATATATAAATAAAATATAAATAAAAATAAATAATGTAATAATAATTATTAATAAAGTTAAATAATAAATTTAAAAAAAATAATTAAAAATATAATAATTATAATAATAAATATTAAAGTATAATAATAAAATAAAATATAATAAATAATAATAAATTATAAGAAAAAATTAAATAAAATATATAAAATAATATTTATTAAATATAAATAAATAAATAATATTAAAATAAATAAAAAAAATAAAAATATAAAAAATAAATAAAAATATATATAAATATTAAATAAATATTAAAAAAAAAAGATATAATAATATTTAAATGATAAATTAAATTAATTTAAAAATTATATTTAATAATAATATATAAATAAAAATATAATTAAAATAATTTATATTTTTTAAACTAATATAAATTAAAGAAATAATAAATAATAAAATATAAATAAAAAAAAAAAATATAATAAATAAAAATAAAATTTATATACTAAATAATATAATAAAAATAAATAATATAATAAATATAAAATTATAAAAGTAATAATAATAATAATTAAATATACAAAATTTATATAAATTTAAAATTATTAATATAATAATATATAAATAATATATAATTAATATATAATATATATAATTATAAAATAAAATAATAAAATATAATAATTATAATTAATATAATATATAATAATTTAAATATATTATATAATTTATTAAAATAAAAATAAAAAAAATCTATAATAAAAAAAATATATATTAAATAACATATAAAAATTTATATAAATATTATTATAAAATATATAAAATATAAAATCATTTATAAATATAAATAAAAAATATATAAAATATTAAAAATTAAAAAATATTAAAAAATTCATAACATAAAATATAATAATTAAAAAATAAATACAATTAAACTATAAAAAAATAAAACCTTAATTAATAATATAACAAAATAAAAATATAAAAATAAGATCATAAAATATAAATTATAAATATAAAATTAAAATAATTAAAATAATAAATAATATTTTTAGTAATTAAAAAATATAAAAAATACATAATAAAAATAAATATATAAAAAAAAAAAAACATAATAAAATAATAATAAAAATAAATAATAATACATAATACAATAAATATATAAGAAAATATAATAATTATAAATTAATAAAAATTATTTAAAGTAAATATATAAAAAAAATTATAAGAAACAAAAAAAATAAAAAGAATAAAATAAAAAATAAAAAATAAATAATATATAATATATAAAATAATTATCATAATAAATAAAAATAAAATAAAATAAAAATATAAATATAAATATATAAATCATAATAGAATATTTAAAAAATAAAATATATTTATAAAATATAAATTAATAAATAAAAATTATAATAAATAAAAAAAATAAATTTACTAAATTAAATATATAAAAATAATAACAAATAAGTCATAAAATAATATAAATTAATTTATATTAATTAGATATAACCAAAAAAAGATAATTAATTAAATTATTAAAACATAAATATATAATAAAAATAAAAAAATTAAATTAATTAATAATAAAATAAAAAAATATTAAATATAATAAAAAATATATCATAATTAATATAAAAAAATTATTAAAATAAAAAATAAAATATACAATCAATATTAATAAATTTAAATAAATAAATAAATAAAAATTATATTAATAATATAATTAAATAATATTATAAATATAATTATTTAAAAAAAAACATAAATTAAATAAATCCATAAATAAAAATAAATAATTATAAAATAATAATAAAAAAAAATTATAATTTATATAATATTAAAATATAATATAAAAGTAATAAAATATAAAAAAAAAAAACTTTACAATATATAATAATTTAAAAAATAAATATATTTAAAATATAAATATATAATATAATAAATATAAACTAATATTTATATAAAAAATATATTAATAAAATTATTATAATATAAATAATTATTAATATAATAATATAAATATATATATAATTAAAATTATAAAATATAATCATAAAATTAATAAATTAAAAAAAAATAAAATAAAATAAATATTAAAAAAATATACATAAATTAAAATAAATTTAATAGAATTATAATATAATAATAATTATATATATAAAATAAAATGTATATATTTAAAAATAATCCAAAGAAATAATTTAAAATCAATATTATATGTTAGCCTGGTCCTACTAGACCTCGGTCCATTAGCCTGGTCCTACCAGACTCTGGTCCATTAGCCTGGTCCTACCAGACTCTGTTCCATTAGCCTGGTCCTACCAGACTCTGGTCCATTAGCCTGGTCCTACCAGACTCTGGTCCATAAGCCTGGTCCTACCAGACTCTGGTCCATTAGCCTCGTCCTTTCAGACTCCTTGTCCATTATTCTGGTCCTGCCAGACTCTTGTCCATTAGCCTTGTCCTCCCAGACTGTTGTCCATCATTCTGGTCCTGCCAGACTCTGGTCCATTATCCTTGTCCTACCAGACTCCGGTCCATTAGACTGGTCCTACCAGACTCCGGTCCATTAGACTGGATCTACCAGACTCTGGTCTATTAGCCTGATGGAACGAGCTGGAAAATTAAACTTTTCCCAAACCCTGCGTGGAAGGAGGGCCACAACATCATGGCCCCCAACAGAACTGTGAATCTAGTGACATAGAAAGCCGTGCAGAACAGCTCCCCCGGAGACTGAAGGCAGAGGACATTCAGAAACCTGTATCTCACTTAAAACAGCATGGATAGTTTTTTTTTCCAAGTGTGTCTGTGTGTGGAAGCACCAGAGACACAAAATAACAATAACCTAATGTGATGAATGCAAACAACATTATGTACACTGATAAAATGATGTCACATGTGCATCAATGACCTACAAAAACAACAATAAAATGGCGCATTGCTTTCTTTATTGCTTTCTAACAGGACAGCTCCATTAAAGGAAGAGGAGATGAAGAAAGACATGGCAGGAGGAATTTTCGTTCCCGTTCTCGGTCCCATTCCTATTCTCGGTCCCATTCCTGCTCAGTAAGGAGGAACTCTCGGTCCAGAGACCACCACCGAAGATCTAGGACTCGCTCCCTATCCAGTACCCAGCGCCACAGGACTCGGTCCAGGTATGAACACAAAGTAACAGTTGAGTTTTGGCCTGTATGACTTAACCTTGAATCTTTTGCGTCTTTTTTTCAGTCATTTATTCATTTTCCTGCAAGGTGTTAAGTCATTGATTGATGGTCTCAATTTGCCAACCAAGGGGATTTTTTTTTTTTAAACTATATTTCTGAGTCCATTGTCTAGTATATGTGACAATAAGTTTTATAATTTTCTTTACAAATATACTGTCAGGAAATGTGTGTTTGGCACAGAACTCAGTTTATTTCTGGATGATATTGCATATTCAGAATTTCTATTGTAATTGGTTGAAGTGGGCTGTTTTTGAATGATTCAGTGTTTCAGTTTTATTTAGTTCATTGTGCTTTCAAATAGGCCTGCACGATTTGGGGGAAAATATGAATCCCGATTTAATTTTTTTTTTTTTAAGCTTAGAATTGATATCACAATTCGTTGCCCCGATTTTTTTTCTTCACAAAGTGTAATTTTTATTGCACACATGAACCGTAACAAAACAAAACAAATTGGCAGTACCAAACGTAGATTAGCTTTAAAACCTATTTTATAAAGTCTATGTTCAGGACTCCCAGAAGAAAGTAGTAGCATTTGTGAGGCAGTCGGCTTGTAAAATTAAATGAGTCAAAGTCATTAAGAAAAAAGAAAATTATTTAAAATAAAAGAAATTCAAAGTTCTATAAATATTTAATCGCGAACAGGGTTGGATCGATGTTGCAAATAACTGTGCAGGCCTACTTTCAAATGTTTCCCAAACTTGAGGCGGCACTATAGTGACGTACCAAAGGCTGTACTGTATCTCATACATATATATATATATATATATATATATATATATATATATATATATATATATATATATATATATATATGAGACACCACAATACTGCACTAAGTGCAACCTGCAGAATTGGTCTATTTACGTTTTATCATTACTATTTAAGCAGTTGCACATTTTTGTATTCTCAACTTGTATATAATCAAATATTTGTTCTTGTATTTTATTCCTATTATTGTATATTGTACGTATGTACCATATGTTGTATCCTAGTATTTCATTTATATTTATATTCTGTGCTGTGAGACTGATTTTGCTGCTGTAACACCATCATTTCCCATTTTATTGGGATCAATATCTATCTATCTATCTATCTATCTATCTATCTATCTATCTATCTATCTATCTATCTATCTATCTATCTATCTATCTATCAACTGTAACGGCACAACACACATTGACATGTACAGTACATAATAACGCTAGCCCTGTAAATACTGTGAGAAAAGCAACATTCTGGTTGCTTACATGGTACACAAACAGAGGCCTTCACCCTAACCTTTCCTTTTTCTCTTTGTGATTGTGCTGGCTGATGTGGCTGCTGGTAGCTCTTCAGAGAAGAGGGGAGCTTTGGATGAATCAAGACAGTCCACCCAATGTCCTTTAAAAGGCGTCCCGCCACCTGAGCTAGCCTCCAGCCCTACCCGAGGTAACATCAACGCACAGGAGCCGCCAGAATCACGCACAGAGCTGCAGAGCCCTGACCAGATGGAAAAGCCACCAGAGAACAAAGACGATAAAGCAGATGACTCAACACAAAAACCAGGTAGGAGCTGTTTGATGACAGTACCAGTTAGTGCAGTGCCCATTCAAAATGTATCAAGGGCTGCACGGTTGTATTATATATCAAGACTTTGAAAGAAATAGATTTGTTTATCAATTTTAGCGAATATCCCAATCCTGCACAAAGTCATCGTTATATTTAATTCAGTTCATTTCATTTTCATTCAAACAACGCTGCTATAATTAAATGAACTGATGTGGTTGCACAATATTAATCAGGAACAATTCCAAAACACCAACAATGTAAAAAAAGATTCTGCCAACACAAATGTGAAACAAGATTGTGGCAAGTACGATGATTTCGGAGCATCACCATTAAAGGTCCCATGGCGAGAAAATTTCACTTTATGAGGTTTTTTAAAATTAATATGAGTCCCCCCAGCCTGCCTATGGCCCCCCCAGTGGCTAGAAATGGTGATAGGTGTAAACCGAGCCCTGGGTATCCTGCTCTGCCTTTGAGAAAATGACTTTAAGTTAAGTTAAGGACTTTAAGTTCCATATAAGTTTGTATTTTTATACATTTTATTTATCAGAACTTAAATATATTTTGATCTTCCTCTGTTCTGTTGTGACAAAACAAATAATTATCATATTATTTGAGTGAGAACTCATACATAACTACAAATGACAACTATTAGGGAAATCTGTTGATGTTTTTTACGCGTTTCTGGATTTAAAAAAATATATATATATCGCCTGATATATCGGAACATTGGATTTTTACATAACCAATAAAGAAAACATCTTTGCTTTGTACATATCCTCGCAAAAAGTACACAATCAATTATTTTTTTAGATTTTAATATTTTTCAATGAGAATGATCATTCCCTCATATATCGTGAATCATATTGCAATCGCAAATATATCAGGCAAAATAATGGCAATTAGATAATTTCCTCATATTCCTCACCCTTTACCTTACACATAGACAAGCATTTTAAAAGATGTGTGTACAAATATTCAAGGTGTCTAATGAATGTGTTTTGTGGCCTAATGCTAAATCTGCAGGTTCTGGCGCACCCCACTCCATGATGAGCCAGTCCACATCTACTGAACCTGACCAGACCACTGAGCTCAGCGGGCCTCCGCTTAAAGCATCAAAGTACCCGAGTACATCCGACACCAATGTTAAAT
>NC_045756.1:15264198-15268121 GCF_008692095.1 Etheostoma spectabile | reverse complement strand
GATGAAGAGGAAACCGTCTAAGTCCCCACAGAGGAAAAAAGAAGCAAAGTCATCAAAGAGGCAGAAAAGATCCAAGTCGCCATGTAGGAGCCACAGGAGGGGATCCAGATCCAGGAGTCCTTCAAGGAATAAGAGATCACGCTCGAGGTAAAGTGATTGGTTTTTTGCTGCATTAGGATCTCCTATATCCACGTGGACCATGGTTTATTTTATCGATTCCGATGACTGAATATTTTTTTTTTTGGAGCCTGTGTATCGATACAGTATTGCCACTGAAAATATCGTGATACTATGCTGTCTTGATTTTTTTCCCCCCACCCCTAGAATATTGGCAACTTTCCCTCTTTAGAGTTTAGCTTAACCAACCTCCTTCGATTTGAGAACCGTCGTTTTGCAACTTCTTTGTTTAGCTTTTCATGCACCCTGCTTTTAAATAGTTTACTATTTCTTTGCACGTTTTGTCATTGTTTTATTCATTTTTTAATTCTCTTAATTTCAGCTTTTAACTGAGCATTGCAGACAAAGAAAAAGTTAATGATCAAGTTGAGCCGCACATTACACACCGCCTGTAATAGCTGTCTCATTTTAATTGGTCCAACTTGTTCCCAATATGAAAGTATTAATGACTGCCTGTGTGACTCTAAGGCACATTATTCAGGAAACATTGATATCCACAAAAGAGGGTGGGGTTGTTTTCTTTTGTTGGTTCCAGTTTGCCTCATTTCAAATGAATTGAACTGGATGTTGTCCGTGCAGGTCAGGGGGCCGGCGGTCGCGGAGGTCGCGCTCACGGTCTGTGTCGAGGGGTCGGAGGAGAGCTACATACAGCCAGAGGGACCGCTGGAAACGAGAGCCAAGTCACTCCCCTGTACTCATCCTCCGCAAAAATAGATCCCCCACTCGGAAACTCTGCAGCTCGGGCAACAGCCCTCAACGCATCAGTGAACTGGGTCAGATAATATGAAATTACTCATTTGAATGTGAACCAACTGTATTACTGTTTTTTTATTTCATTTTGATTTTTGCATTATTATTTATAAAGAAGATATCAGTGTCATGAAGACGCTTGCTTTTATACATAGAAATGCAGAGAAAAACTGAAAGCTGTCCAATTCCAAAATTAGAGACATGTTGTGAAATCCACTCCTGCTCAAAATCACACATTGTTAACTCCAACACTCATTTTCACAATACAATAATACACAAACACAATACACTATGTCTACCAAAACACAGACATTTCCATTGCACTCCATTGTAGAAAGAAAACAGATCAGTTGCATTGAGTTTTTTTTTAACCAGGGAAGCAGTTTCCAGATTACAATATGTGCTTACATAATAGCAAAAGGGTTCTCCAATGTTTTTTTAGTTAGTTTTTTAAAATTATATCAGATTAGTGAACAGAATGTGCCTCTGGAACGTTGGATGAATGGTTGCTGATAATGGGCAATGTAGATATTGCATTAAAGATCAGCCCCCCACTCAGATCAGCTGATAATCTGTCTATAATGGAGTGCAATAGAAATTTGTAAGTGACCCCGAACTTTTGACTCGTATTGTTCAAATAGGTTGTCATTTCTGTACTACCACATAGTCATGCGATGAAATGAACCTCAACCTCTGAGTGTGTTTTCTAGATGGGAATCAGCTGTGAGTGATCTTTGGGCATAACTTCAATCAGCTGTTTTTCAGTAGCGATTAAATAAAATGCAGGGGATATATTTGGCTTTCAATTTACAATATGAACAGCTGTTCACTTTGACTTGAGCATACACGGTTTAGAACATGAGGCTTTCACTTCTGACATACAGTACAGTGTGAAAGCATTTGTAAAATCGGCAGTAATTGTTTTGGTCTTGGTTGAGCTTGTGTGTAAAAGAAGTTAAGCATTTAAAATGTGTGTTAACTGTATGCTCATTGTGTCAAAGCAACAAGACGTGTTAATTGTATAGCCTACACAAACAGATGTTGTGCTAAATGTGTTTAGAATTTAGGAAAGTTGTTGTTTTTCAAAAATGTAAGCCAATTTAAGTGGAAGGTCATTTCCACTTTTTGCTCCTTTTTAGCCACTCAGGCTCAATGATAATCCATAATCTCTAAAATAACATTTTTATTCTATTTTTTTTAAAGTAAATCCAGGTATATGAACTAAAAGTAATTAAAGTGGTTTGTGAACAGATATTTTAACTAGTGTGAAACACTGTACATAAACGCAGTGAAAACAATGGATTCCTTGATTGTATTTTTGTTAATTGTTTTTCCCCAGATAAGAACCAGTTGTTAGAAATTGCCAAGGCCAATGCTGCTGCCATGTGTGCCAAAGCAGGAATGCCCATCCCTGCCAGCCTGCGGTCCTCAGTGCTCCCCCTGTCTCTACCCTGCATGGCCATGAATGCCGCTATGGCCAGTATGACCGCTGGTACAATTTTTACTCTTATCTGCATGATTTATTTCTATAAAATGATTGATCTATCAATGTCGCATCCATCTATCCAGTAATTTCATCACTGCATTACTCCGTTAAGGCTTGATGCTTATTTAAAGGTTCTTGTGGCTGTAATTCTGCACCAAGGCTTATTTTTGGAAAGAGACCTCAGATACAGTCTTAGGGGACCACTAAGATCTATATAATACAGACTTCAGATACAATATTAGGGGACCACTAAGGTCTATATAAAATAGACTCAGATACAGTATTAGGGGACCACAAGGTCTATATAAAGTACGCAGATACAGTATTAGGGGCACTAAGGTCTATATAAAAGAACTTCAGATACAGTATTAGGGGACCACTAGGTCTATATAAAAGAAACTTTAGATACAGTATTAGGGGACCACCAAGGTCATTTAAAAGAGACTTCAGATACAGTATTAGGGACCACTAAGGTCTATATAAAGAGACTTCAGATACAGTATTAGGGGACCACTAAGCTATATAAAAGAGACTTCAATACAGTATTAGGGGTCACTAAGGTCTATAAAGAGACTTCAGATACAGTATTAGGGGATCACTAGGTCTCATAAAAAGAGACTTCAGATACAGTATAGGGGACCACTAAGGCCTATATAAAAGCTTCCAAAGAGCACCATGTCATTCGACCTTTAACAAAGGTTATGATGTTCAATTTTTGTTAAAACTAATTTAGAGCGGTGTTTATTCAAGTCATTCAAGGTCATTTTGGAGTCTGTAGTTGTTGTTATTCTGTAACCGCTACATTGTGAGATGTTACTAATTGACCCTATTACTAATAATGAACAAGCCTCCTTAATCTTATGTGGTGGGAAAGTTTGCCAATTTGGCTTGACTATACATAGACCTATTCAATATAGATTAGAATATAGAGAAATTGACACACAGTTAGTGTGTTTTATTCCATACTTTTTTAAATGACTTTTCACACCTGAAAGTCCAAACCAAGCCATATACATATGATCGAGTTAGTTTTGGTTTCACATTGCAGTTGTGCAAGCGCAAAGAACTTTACATGTCGTCATCACATACGTGAGCCACATCTCCTAATGCTTGTAAGTGATTGGTTCGTAGACAGGGTTCCCCGTCCTCTCGTATCCTCTCCCATGATCCTCTCTCTGGTGTCAAGACATAGACTCATGCCTAGGCAGGTTTTTTCTATTTGTTTGCGTCATCATGCCATCATAGCCTACGACTTAACCCTTTTGTTGTCTTCCTGTCAAAAGTGAAAATCAATACTTTTGTTGAGGCTTTTAATCAACGTTTCTAACATTATCTTACTTTTTTTTACACTTTTGACGCTTTTTTCCCCAATGTTTAGCTCTTTTTTTGACGTTTATAACACTACGTAACATTAACTTATTAACTTTAGTTTTACAGTTATTTATGGTCAATAAACCTAATTTACAGGAAATTATACCTAATGTTTGAGTTAGAAAAGCAGAAATGAGGA
>NC_045756.1:15263981-15264174 GCF_008692095.1 Etheostoma spectabile | reverse complement strand
TAAAATGAAAGAAATGTATGTTGATGGATAATCACAGACTGGAATATGTCAACTTTTACTCAATATTTTGAAACCACTTCTATTTGTTTTTCAATAAATAAATAAAAAATTGATTGAGATACCCCAAGATTAATGAATGTAGAGATTTGTGTGTGAAATCAATCATGTTATTTTGGGGAATTAAAAAGAACAT
>NC_045756.1:15255218-15263971 GCF_008692095.1 Etheostoma spectabile | reverse complement strand
AAATGGGTCAATTTGACCCGAGGACAACATGAGGGTCAAGCATTTGGGGAAATTGTAAGGTTAGCTAGTCAAATTGGTTATTTTAAATTGACATATACTGTAGTTCAGCTTCTGAGAGGAACGGTTGAAAACATTGAATCTAAGTTGAATTAGCTACTGTAATTGTTTTTCATTGGCTCTTTTCTTGTTCTCTTTCTCCGTCTCTCTGTACTCTCCTTCTAGCCACCATGACAGCGGCGTTGTCTAACATGGGCATGTCGTCATTGCTCCCGTTGCCCTCCATTACCAACAAGCCCCCCCCTGTCTCAACGCAACCCATCAATGCTGCTTTGGAGGAAGTGAAGAGGAAAGTAGCAAAGCAGGCCAACAGCATCAGCATTAAGGAGTTTACTGATGTAAGGGTACATAGCAGTGCGAACCATGGATTCTTTACTGTGGCTCCAATGAACTCAAGAGATATCAAATGTACAAATAAACCAACTTTGTAATGGTAATGAATGTGAAACCAGTTCTCGAATATCTCACCAAATATCTCAATACATAAAAAGAGGTCAGAAGATGCCCCTAATTCAGCTTAATGACAGCACTTTGATTTGCTGTGTGTGTCTTTGTAGAAATGCAAGATGATTGTGGACAGTAAAGGAGAGCTGCCGGTGGCAATGCCTCATGTTTCCGACGAAGAGGATGATGGGAAGCCTTTTGGAGGATCAGCTCTTCGAGAGCAAAAAGCCATCAGCTTCAGCATCAACGTAACAGCCACACACGATCTACACTGTGTCTTGTATGATACGTTGCGGTGAATTAGAGACCCCACCAATAATACATTGAAGTTTATGGGTTAGCACTTTACATGATAACTGAGAGATAACAAGGAAATTACCTATCTGTTCATAATAATGGTAACATGAAACATTATGACAATTAAAATATTATTTTGAACATATTACCCCTATTTTTCCCCTTTTCGTTTTAAAATTGTACTCCCATTAAATAAGCAAAAGATATTGCACTGACCCCTTCTTGCTGGATCACACTGAGTGAAAACAGGATCCGCAGCAATTTGCAGTACAACACAAATATGGTGTTTTTGGAAATCTATTCTGGTACAACCTCAAAATACAATTATGAACCTGAAAATGAGCATACTATGGGCACTTTAAGATATGTCCCCCTTCACAAAAGTTGTAGAACAAGCTGATGTTTTTTTACTGTGTGTTCTGGGGACAGGCAGCTAGCAGATAGTGAGGAGATGTTTTTTTTACAGTGTGTTCAGGGGACAAGCAGCTAGCAGATAGTGAGGAGATGTTTTTTTACTGTGTGTTCTGGGACAGCAGCTAGCAGATATGTGAGGAGACTTTTTTTACAGTGTGTTCGGGGCACAGCAGCTAGCAGATAGTGAGGAATGTTTTTTTACAGTGTGTTTTCTGGGGACAGGCAGCTAGCAGATAGTGAGGAGATGTTTTTACATTGTGTTCTGGGGACAGGCAGCTAGCAGATAGTGAGGAGTGTTTTTTACAGTGTGTTCGGGGGACAGCAGCTAGGAGATAGTGAGGAAGAGTTTTTTACAGTGTGTTCTGGGGACAGGCAGCTAGCAGATAGTGAGGAGATGTTTTTTACAGTGTTTTCTGGGGACAGGCAGTAGGAGATAGTGAGGAGATGTTTTTTACAGTGTGTTCTGGGGACAGCAGCTGCGAGTAGTGAGGAGATGTTTTTTACAGTGTTTCTGGAGACAGCAGCTTGCGATAGTGAGGAGATGTTTTTTACAGTGTGTTCTGGGAGCGCAGCTTGCAGATAGTGAGGAGATGTTTTTTACAGTGTGTTTTGGGGACAGGCAGCTAGCAGATAGTGAGGAGATGTTTTCTACAGTGTGTTCTGGTGACAGGCAGCTAGCAGATAGTGAGGAGATGTTGTTTTACTGTGTGTTCTGGGGACAGGCAGCTAGCAGAAAGTGAGATGTTTTTTTACAGTGTGTTCTGGAGACAGGCAGATAGCAGAAAAAGATAGCCTAAAACCCGCGTGACATTGCTTAGAGCTCCTTTAATAGATTAAAGAAAAATGAAATAACACTGTATCCTTTTCTCCCTCCAGAACACCACAGTACGCCCGGCAGTGCGTAGCGACGCAGGCATGGCCAAGGAGTTTCCTGTGTCTTCGGGATCCCAACATCGTAAGAAGGTCTGAATAGATGTGCATTGGATTTGGATCTTGTAACAGTGTTTAAAATCTGATTTCCTGCTGTAGATATCAGGCAGGGGTTTGTAGTACTGCACTACTGTAAATGGCCACTAGAGATAGCCAAAGGCAAAATAACTACAAATGACTTTCTTACTGAGAGAAATCAATTGAAGGCAAGGAACAACTGACTGACCTATTGGTCAACCAGTTATTATATTCCAAATTTCAAGCAACAAACTAACTTTTATCTTCTTTATCTATGTAGCTATTGCATATATCACACAGCAAGTTCCGTATGAGTGTGTGGTAATGTAATATGTTGTACTGTCCAGGAGGGCGAGGCACTGGGGGCCTACGGAGAATGGGTTCCCGTCGACAAAACGTCAGACAAAGCCGCAGCCGCCTCCAGAAAAGCCGCTACCACTGTTCCCATAGCGACAGCTACCTCGTCATCAGGTGAAACGAAGACAGTACCAGGGTCAACGGAGGATGTCGAACAGCCCGTTTGTGCGCCGGATAATGACAGCGTTTTTCCCGACCCCCCACTGCAGGTGAGAAGGGGAAGTATACACAGACAAATATCTGACTACCTGACTTTTTGCCTTTGGAATTTTAAAATAAAGCTCTCTTCTCCTCTATCTCTCCCTCTCTGCAGCCCGTGGATATTTCTCAGGCTGTAACTGAGAGAATCAAAGCTCAGAGGCGATTGGCTGAGAACCCCTATGATGTCAATGCCATCTGCATGCTTAGCCGGGCACAAGAGCAGGTATAGTGCACATATTTTGAGAACTATTATTAGTACAGACATTTAGAAAATGAAATAGGTAATGAAGACATCAACTCAACAAAGAGTCTCCAACCATGCCAGTGGCTCTGTCTAGTTTAGCTAATTATCACGATAATTGGTTGATTTTAACCAAAACTAATTTTATTGTCACATAGGTTATTTATATAACTGCTTTCACATCCATATCTGGCTACATTCCTCTTATGTTGAAGTTGTGCTATGTTGTACATACATACAGCTGCAACACATGTAAAGGAAAAATATCTGAAATAAATAGCCTAGGATGTATTTAAAAACAAAAACTGTGGACAAATGTCGGAAGTGTGGAACGGCACTGTAGCAGCAAGTTGTAGAATTGGGTTTCAGATTTTTACAAGTACCCATTTAAAAAAATGCATATAGTGTTAGAGATTTACAGCTGGTTTTGTTGTTTATTTAGGATTCTCATTAGCTCAATGCAGCAGCTATTCTTCCTGAGGCCCTTAAAACTCCCTTTACAATCGGATAATGTAATAATGAATGTTCATCGTACATATGACAAAAAAGCCTATAGACTGTATTACAGAACCCATTTGTATATGAATCCCTGGCTGAAAGTGCGGACTGAAAATTTACAATTTAGAAAAACTCACAGCAAAAATATGTTAGGACACCTGCTTTCTCTTATTGCAATCTCTCCATCACTGATGCCCGCTATAAAAACAAAGTAAATGCAGTTCTCTGACACTAAGTGCGCTATTTTCTGGGGAGGAGTAGTATGCATAGCATTTCATTGCTAAGTGTTTCCAGACTGTATACTTAATTGTGTCTATGAATGTCTGATCTACTGGAAATGTCCCGTTTTGATAGGTGGATGCGTGGGCCCAATCCAGTACTGTTCCTGGCCTTTTCACTGGTTCGACCGGAGCCCAGGTCCTCACCTCGGAGGAGCTTTCTACCAGCGGACCACAAGCATGGCTGAAGAAGGTAGGTTGCACGCAAATGCAACATACACAAGGGAGAAAACAAAATCACTGAGACAGATGTTCCAAAAGAAATGAGCGTAGACTTGTACGTCTGTCTATAATCTAAACACAGACCTGCATCTTTTGACATGTGGAGGTTTTTCTGCGAATGTGTGCTAGTATACTACTGTTAGCTTTATGTTAAGCAACCACTAATGTTAGTGTTAATGTTAATATGATAATTTGACAACTTTGGCTAAATCTGAAAATGTGTTTTCAGTTACTAAATTATCTTTTAATCAGGGAACTATAAGTTGTCTTCATCAACTGGATGAATTTATTTATTGTTTCTCGGTAAAACACACGTGAAATAGCTTTTCTACACCCTGAGATGCAATGAACAAGAACTTTGGCAGATATGTAGAGAAATTGCAGTCTTAAATATACACCTCCAAAATAACTTATTTATGTATTTTACAATTTACACTTGAAATCATGTACTATGGATTAACCCGTTTGTGCCGGATGCTTCGCGACGACACATCTACCGCCGGTTACTGCGTTGCGCAACTCTGAACCTCCTGCCGGCTGCTGCGTGGCGCAGCATTTTGTATTCGTCAGTCTTTTCATTTAGACAGCGAGGGCAGTGACATTGAGGTGGAAGATAGTGAGGAGTTTGGGAGGGAGGATGTCTTCATCATAATCTACCACATCCGCCCTTGCTGTCAAAATCCTCCTCTGTCGTAGCCATTTTCTCGCTCGTCTCTCAAAAATTCAAAAACAAACGCACTTGTATGTCTGGTTGATTGACATGATTTTCAACAAACTACGGTACATTTTGGTGGTCACATGGCTTTAAATAGCCAACAAGACCCGCCTCATGTGTATTTGAAGCAAAGACAGTGCATTCTCTGCTGCACGTGTCATGAAAAGACTGACGAATACAAAATGCTGCGCCACGCAGCAGCCGGCAGGAGGTTCAGAGTTGCGCAACGCAGTAACCGACGGTAGATGTGTCGTCGCGAAGCATCCGGCACAAACGGATTAAAAAGTAGTGGAAACCATCTGACCTACGTCACGAGTTTGCGACAATCACAAATCACACCCCAATAACAAATATTAGACCACACCTAACCAGATTAGACACAGCCAGGTCCACACTAGACTGTCGACACACACACCCATCACATCAGTGTCATGACCTCCCGCTGATAATCTGTTTTCCTTCTGTCTCACTGTGTCTGTTTATGTCTCAATTAGGACCAGTTCCTCAGGGCGGCTCCAGTATCGGGGGGTGTCGGGGAGTTCCTGATGAGAAAGATGGGCTGGAAGACAGGAGAGGGCCTGGGGAGGAACCGCGAGGGCACCGTGGAGCCAATTATAATTGACTTCAAGGTCGATCGCAAAGGTCTGAAGCCACAGAACACTGAACCAACAGCCTAGTGATACAGATTTTGATTATGAGCCTTGGCAATATACGCTTTAAGGCCAATTCATGCTTCTGCATTAAATCGGCTATGTACGTAGGTACGTGGAGATACGGACCATACGCACCTTTCCAAAAATGTAACTACACTTCGCCGTAGACCGCAACAACTGTGATTGGTCCGCTCGGCCGTGGCTTGGTAGTGCTGCATTCCCTCCTACTCATTTCCAGGTTCTCCTAAAGTCAAGGAGAGGGTTCACTTTTGCTGCTACAGATTTCCAACCGTGGTCATAAAGCACAGAGGAGACAATGTGTCAGTACTCGCTCCGCAGCTTTTCCGCATAACTCTATCACCTGGTCTACACACACTGCCCACGCGCACACACATGCCGGCCCTGCAATTCTCTTAAAGGTCCCATGGCATGGTGGTCTTTGGATGCTTTTATATAGACCTTAGAGGTCCCCTAATACTGAATCTTGTGTCTCTTTTATATAGACCTTAGTGGACCCTTAATACTGTATCTAAAGTCTCTTTTATATAGACCTTAGTGGTCCCCTAATACTTTATCTGAAGTCTCCTTTATATAGACCTTATTGGTCCCCTAATACTGTATCTAAAGTCTCTTTTATATAGACCTTAGTGGTCCCCTAATACAACATCTGAAGTATCTTTACCAAAATTCACTCTTGGTGCTGAATTACAGCCACTTCTAGGCAGTAACAAAGAGCCTTTGGGCCCCACATTGGTGCCTAACCCTCAGCCGATAACAGCGTGCAGGGTGTGCAGCCCATTCTAATTCCCAACTGCTACTTTGCCCCTCCTATCTTATAATGACGCACTAGTTGCACTGACACCGACACACTAAAATAGAGAGGAGTAATCTCTCTAAAACTCTCTCGTTATTTGGCCGTAAATCCATCAATAATTTCCTTTTCCCTGCTGTGTAAATGCTTCCAATACTGGTTCACAGTAAGACCCTCAGTATTCAGCCCATTCTGACTGATACACATTACTCATTATGAAATGGTGTTACAGTCTATTGATGGTGAGAACAATTGCACTTATGCTAATGGTGGTGGTAGGGATGTTTCTGATTAATCGGTTATCTGGTTATCACTGTCAGTTTAAAATATATTCATCAATAATGCAGGATAGGGACGTGTCACAAAATGCTGTGTAGATTTCCTGTAGTATGCTGATGCGCTACGCTGGAGCCTTTTACTTTTTACTGAGATTGCGTTTGGTAACCTGCCCCAAAAGACCCGACTGAACTGTAAAACAAACGCACTTCCGGCCCTCTGAGAAAGAAAAAAGTCAGTTTAACTAACAGAGGCTTTTGCTAACACTAGACTAACATCTTGAACAAAAACAGCTGCTTGGTTAACACAGGAGTGTCAGCCTGGTCCTACCAGACTCTGGTCCATTAGCCTGGTCTACTACAAGACATCGAATCCATGAGAACGGGGTCGACATACCAGACTCTAGTCCCCTGAGCCCTGGTCGACCAGAATTGGTCCATCAGCTGGGCCCCATGGGACTGCCAAGTGGATTTGTAAACTGATTGTCACGCCTGTCCTACCAGTCTTGGTCCGTTAACCTGGTTCCTACCGACTCTGGTAGATAGCCTGGTCCTACCAGTACTCTGGTACGTTAACCTGGTCCTACCAGACCTGGTCCGTTAGCCTGGTCCTACCAGACTGTGTAGATTAGCCTGGTCCTACCGACTCTGGTACATTGCCTGGTCCTACCAGACTCTTAACATTAGCCTGGTTCTACCGATACTGGTATATCAGGGGTCCTACCATATGAACATTAGCCTGGTTTACCAGACTCTGGTCCATTAGCCTGGTCCTACAGACTCTGGTACATTAACCTGGTCCTACCAGACTCTGGTACATTAGCCTGGTACTACCAGACTCTGGCACATTAGCCTGGTCCTACTAGACTCTGGTACTACCAGACTCTGGCACATTAGCCTGGTCCTACCAGACTCTGATACATTAGCCTGGTTCTACCAGTATAGGTAATATCAGACTGGTCCTCACATTATCTGATACATTAGACTGGTACATACCGACATCGCGTCAGTACCGTCAGCCTGGACCCATTGTTTTAACCTGGTCCTACCAGACTCTGGTACATTAGCCTTTGGTACTACCAGCACTCTGGACATTAGCCTGGTCCTCTGACTAGACTGGTACCTACACTGGTACCTACCAGACTCTGGTCTACATTGACCAGTTTTAACTTCCTTGAAGTCGGGTAGTCTGTTGAAGTTTAAAACTATTGGATCTATTGGATTAGTATGTAACTCACCAAGGGTTACTGAGCCTCAACGTTATTGTTCTCAGCCACTCCCTCTGTTTTCTGATTGGACGCCAAATTTTTTGCCGGAGAAAACCCGCGAATATACCGTAAACCCGGACGAAGCACGGAAGGAAACTGAAAAGTGAGGGCTATTACGTACGAGGGCGGAGCCACGCTAGATCAGGTCTGCAGACCGGAAACTCTGCAATTTTGAATGACGTGCATATTTTTGGGCATTTCATTTATCATTTATTAACTTGGTGTTTACTTGTTACTTGTTCTTTTAACTTCCATTGTAGCCAACTATAATTTTGCATCAAACATAGGTCATGTCAGTGGTTTAAACGATTTTTGAATGGAAAAGCATCCAGCGTATTTCATGAATTTTTAATGATTAAAAGGGCGGTAGATCTATCTATTGAAGGAATTGTTTAAAAATTGTATTCCTAGATGGTGATGATGGTTTCTGTGTTTCAGGACTAGTTGCTGAAGGAGAGAAGCCACAGAAGCAGACAGGCGGACTGGTGGTAACCAAGGATCTCATGGGTAAACAATACACAGCAAACACATCACAAAGTGTACAGTGAAAATGAACTTAGCTTTAAACTCAGACCTCACTCAGTTTGTAGAGGTTTTTATTCTTCCATTTCCTGAAATTGGAGTCAAGTTGGATCAGAAAAGGCCTTTGGGAACTGTGACAAAATGAATTGCAATTTTTGTCAACAAATACAAAATGAACGATGATATGAATATCAATGAACATATTAACTCGTTTTAATGCAAAGTCTTATTTAACGACACCTGTAGGCATCTATGGAATCACACTGTAGCTCGCGATTAGTAAAACAGAACCCTCAACTGCTGAAATACTGTATCTGTCATTTGTTATCTGACATTGCCAGGTCTTGGAAGAAATATAAGGACTAAATTATTCTACAATCCACTGAGAATAAGACAGGAAGCAGCCACAAAACAGCTGAGACAAACTACGAAATCATGCAGGCACCACGCCAACAACAAGGTCAGCTAACGCAACATCAAGTGTTGTGGATGTAATGTTAAAGGTCCCATGGCATGGTGCTCTTTGGGTGCTTTTATATAGACCTTAGTGGT
>NC_045756.1:15254441-15255208 GCF_008692095.1 Etheostoma spectabile | reverse complement strand
TGTATCTGAAGTCTCTTTTATATAGACCTTAGTGGTTCCCCTAGTACTGTATCAGAAGTCTTTTATATAGACCTTAGTGGTCCCCTAATACTGTAATCTGAAGTATCTTTTATTAGACCTTAGTGGTCCTAATACTGTATCTGAAGCTCTTTTATATAGACATTTGGTCCCCTAATACTGGTATCTGAAGTCTCTTTATATAGACCTTAGTGGTCCTAATACTGTATCTGAAGCTCTTTTATATAGACCTTAGTGGTCCCTAATACTGTATCTGAAGTCTCTTTATATGGACCTTAGTGGTCCCCTAATACTGTATCTGAAGTCTCTTTTATATAGACCTTAGTGGTCCCCTAGTACTGTATCTGAAGTCTCTTTCCCAAAATTCAACCTTGGTGCAGAATTACAGCCACTAGAGCTGGTCCCACAATGAGCTTTCCTGAGGATGTGCCATTTCTGAGTCCATAGCTTTGGAGGAGGAAGAAGGGGGGGGGGGGCTTGACCAACTGCCACTTTGCTCGTTTGAAAGCCATTATGTCTCTCTCATGGTTGGGCCAAATTCTCTGGGCGGGCAAAGCAGGGTAAGGGGCGATAACCGTGCCCCTTATGACCTCACAAGGGGAAGATTCCAGCTCGGCCCATCTGAGCTTTCATTTTCTCAAAGGCAGAGCAGGATACCCAGGGCTCGGTTTACACCTATCACCATTTCTAGCCACTGGGGGACCTTAGGCAGGCCGGGGGAAATCATATTAATGTTAAAAAAAAAACTC
>NC_045756.1:15210684-15254431 GCF_008692095.1 Etheostoma spectabile | reverse complement strand
ATTTTCATGCCATGGGACCTTTAATGTTACTTTCAGACGGCAATCTTTCGTGTTGCTCTTGGAAGGAATGAGAAAGGATTAATGTCACTTTTTGAAAAATCACAATATTGCTATCCTTTCATTCTGAACCGTAAACAGCCGAGCAGCGTTCTATTATTGAACAAGTGAGCAGCTTCTGAATGTATCACTTTTGTGTGTTTTATTCATGGATTCAAGTTTTCTTTTTACAACAATAACAGAGAAACATTCACACGGGTGGTTGTCTGATATTAGAAAAGCAATACCTGTTTTTATTAAAGCCCATCTGATCTGGAGAAATAACCAATCTAGCCCCAGGGCCAGTACTTCATCTAGAATTGTAGAATCCACATTCAACGAGGAAATTGAAGTGGTAGGTGTAGGAGCCATATGGAGGGGATGTTGGTTTTTCTTCAACAATCGAAATCAATGTGGTGTCTGTAAATATACACGCACCAAAATCTGTCGTTCAATCTAGCTGAACTCTATAAAGAAAATCTGTTAGTTTACAGACATCAAGCTAGGCTATATGCTAGCGCCAAATGCCATTTGCTTTATTCGTAATTGTGGTTCCTGAAGCCGAGTCCAGCGACTCACCGTCCCAAAGATGCAAGGGTGGTTTTTTTCGCTCACAGGCGCTAGGAGGGAGCGAGACGACCATTCAACTCAAAAAAAGTCATATAACCATTCCAATGACTCCGAAGCTGTTCAATTAAGGTAAATCAAGCTAAAAAACTGCATAGTTCCCCTTAGGGAAATTATCACAAAATAGGAACTAGCAATTAGAGAAATGCGCTCAAATTGAAAGAATGTGCGCTTGAACTATATCTATATATGAATGAGGGGTTTTAAAAGTTTTGAAAGCTGCTCGAACAATTCTTAGAGTATGGAAGAGTACAGTTGCCCCAGATGTTAACCCTTGTGTTGTCTTCCCCGTCAAAATTGAAAATCAACACTTTTGTTAACACTTTTTATCAACGTTTTGAACTTTTTCTTTCGTTTTTGTCTCTTTTTTTCAACACTTGTCACTTTTGATTTGAACTACTACTGAAATACTCACTAACTTTAGTTTTACAGTTATTTTTGGAATTTATGGTCAATAAACCTAATTTTTTTTTTACGAAATTATACCTAATGTTTGAGTTAGCAAAGGAGAAATTAGGAAATATGGTGGTCTTTGGATGCTTTTATATAGACCTTAGTGGTCCCCTAACACTGTATCTGAGGTCTCTTTTATATAGACCTTAGTGGCCCCCTAATACTGGATCTGAAGTCTCTTTAATATAGACCTTAGTGGTCCCTAATACTGTATCTGAAGTCTCTTTTAAATAGACCTTAGTGGTCCCCTAATACTGTATCTGAAGTCTCTTTTATATAGACCTTAGTGGTCCCCTAATACTGTATCTGAAGTCTCTTTTATATAGACCATATTGGTCCCCTAATACAGTATCTGAAGTCTCTTTTATATAGACCTTAGTGGTCCCCTAATACTGTATCTGAAATCTCTTTCCCAAAATTCAGCCTTGGTGCAGAATTACTGCTACTAGAGCCAGAACCTTGCCCCTTATGACCTCATAAGGTGCAACTATTAGCCACTGTCACAGAAATGTTAAGTGAAGTGTATGAATATTCCAATAATGAATTCAACTTCTCCAGGACATCTCCGTAGAATATTTGTGTGCCCCTTCATCTTACTCTGTCCTTTTGTCTGTGCACAGGGAAGCACCCGGTGTCTGCTCTCATTGAGCTGTGTAACAAGAAACGGATAATGCAGCCAGACTTTGTCATGGTCCATCACAGCGGTCCTGACCACCGAAAGAATTTCCTCTTCAAGGTGGGTCATTTTGATTCTGTGTGTCAGCCTTATTCCTTTTCATTAGCTACTTACGTGTTGGACCTTTGAGGTTCGTCCTCCTGCTGTCAAAAGTGTTTGCATCTCGGGCGCCCGGATATCTCAGTTGGTAGAGCGGGCGCCCATATCTAGAGGCTTACTCCTCGACGCAGCGGGCCCGGGTTAGACTCCAACCTTCGGCCCTTTGCTGCATGTCATTCCCCCTCTCTCGATCCCCATTCATTCTTCAGCTGTCCTGTCAAGTAAAGGCCTAAAAGGCCCCAAAAATAATCAAATCTAAAAATGTGTTTGCATCTTTAATCTGCATTTGGGGATATCAGATTTAAAGAAATTCTGTATTAATTTCATCATCATCTGACAGCAATGCAAAGCGATGCTTTGAACAAAATACTAAGATACTGATGCTAAGCAGATATATTGCTTGGCTAATTAGCACTAAACACAAAGTATTTTTTTTCATTATTTTTGGGGGGCTTTTCCCTTTATTGGCGACAGTGGATAGACAGGAAAGGGGGCGAGAGATGGGAGTTGACACGCAGGTCGGATTTGAACCCAGGTCGTAAACACAAAGTTAAGCTGAAGTGAATATTTTTTATATTTGATAATTGGTCATAAACCCAAGTATTGGACACTGACAATGGGAAAAGTCAATTTCATGGCAATCCAATGTAAAGAAATATCACTCACAACCACAAATGTCAGCCTCATTGTGGCGCTAGGAGAATTAATTGTCTGGAAACCATGAGTGTCTGTACCACATTTTGTCCCAGTTCATGTTGTAGATGTTGCAATATTTCGCTAGCGGATCACTAATGTCACAAATTAACGCATCATTTTTTTAAGATATTTTTTAGATATTTCAGTCTGGACCCAAGTAGTGGACCAAACAACTGACAGACTGATTTTACCATTGCATTCATATGCAGGGCGAAAAATACATCCAATATTTTACTATAGTAGACAGTTGTCCGACTCAAAGCTAAATGTCTGTTACTTTGACATTTGTGATAGTTGTTTTTTATTTTTAAGAGCTTAATCTTAAAATAGTGTAGATATAAATTGTAAGACGTACTAAGAGCAAGACGACCAACACCTGTATTATATAAACTTCTATCTGTGTAATGATTAGAGCGTCAGTTCAATTGGAAGAAAACTGGATGTTTCATCCTCACTATAGCAAAATGAGTCATAACCATGGCAATGTTTAATTTTCTGGTGTGATAAGTTTTTTGTATTTGCAGTGCATTTTCTGAATGATGCAAATGTATATTCCATGCTGTTAGGGCTGGGCGATATGGAGAAAATCAGATATCACGATATTTTTGACCAAATACCTCGGTATTGAAATTACCGTCAATATTGTACCTTTGACTACTGATGCTTTTACAGAATATCCTCACACTTAGATTTAACCCGTGTGTTGTCTTCCCGTCAAAATTGAAAATTAACAATTTTGTCGACGCTTTTTATTAATGTTTTTAAATTTTTTCTTCCGTTTTTGTCCTTTTCCATCACTTTTGACGCTTTTTTCCCCATGTTTGTCACTTTTTCCGACGTTTTCAACATACATGACACTAACTTATTAACTTTAGTTTTACAGTTATTTTTGGAATTCATCGTCAATAAACTTCATTTATAAGAAATTATACCTAATATTTGAGTTATTAAAGCAGAAATTAGGAATTATTTAGACTCAAATTAAAGGAAAGTATGTTGATGGATAATACTGCAATACTATTTCAAAACTACTTATTTTATTTAAGTGCTATGAAATTGAATAAGACACCCCAAAATGACCCATCAAAAGAGCATTGTGTGGAGTTAATCATGTTATTTGGGGTAATTACCATTGGGTAGTTAAAAAGAACATTGAAATAAGAAAAAATGTCAATTTGACCCGAGGACAACATGAAGGTTAAGATAAATAATCTTCACTATTGTGAATTTAATGAAAGTAGGCAAATAATAGAACTGCTAAAACAGTCTGGTAAGTTCAGAAAATCACACCAATTTACTGTAATGCAGCCTTTAAAACCAGGAAAAGACAACACTCATGCCATATCACAATATTGCAATATCCAAAATCGAAGATGACATCTAGTCTCATATCATGATCTTGATATAATAGCGACATATTGCCCAGCCCTACATGCCGTTATTAACTAGTCCACATGATCAAGTTCAGATCAGGGCCAAAATGGACTTGGTTTCCAACTTGGAAACGCAAAACAGTTCAGATTTAAAGCAATAAAATAGATTTCTTTTTGTATTTTAAATGACTGCATGAGGTGTGCTTCACTCACTTATTCTAATCCCTGTTCTCAATCACAGGCAGTTTTCATTTATTGCATCTGCTGGTTACATTCTGATGTTGGATCCTCGGTCCATGTGTTTTGTTGTCTCCAGGTCACAGTGAATGGCGTGGACTACCAACCCCAGACGGCTAGTCCCAATAAGAAACATGCCAAGGCCATGGCAGCTACAGTAGCACTGCAGGCTCTGGGAGAGGTAATACTGAAAACAGTCATACAAGCAGAATATATTATATATCAATTTGTTTTACCTGTACTGTCTCTGTTTGGATATTCCCCATGCTGTAAGTTCCAAGAGCAAGCATTTTAATATACATGTAAATGCAAAAAGTACACGTGCTGTATTTACATAAAAGTATCTTAAATACTGCTTAAATGTCATTAAAACATCTCCTTCTATCAAAACTAAGATAAAGGTTGAGGTCTAATCAATGGATTGTCATGAAATTAAGTTCAGTTGTGGTCCAATGAGACAACCTGTAGGGGGACCAAAGGGGGAAAAGTTCTCTAGTGTGAGTGATTTGGCGGGCCAGCTGTCAATATGGGTTATTACCCAGAGTGCTTTGTTAATGATCATGATTACTGTAACATCCAGTGTGAACATTTAGGCCCTATTTTACCGATCTAAGTGCACGGCGTGAAGAGCCTGGCACAGGTGCATTTAGACATTTATACATAGGTGTGTTCTGGGCGTCACATGCAATCAACCAATCGGAGGTTGTCTCCCATTCCCTTTGAAAGCCAGGTGGGGGTGTACCTTGGCACATTGCTGTTATGATGGCAGATTTGCTAAGCAGGAAGAAAAGATTTCAGGAGAAGAATTTATGGAAAAACAGACATAGATGGCACAGAAACGTATGGAAAAACAGACACAGAAACGGCCTATACTGATACAAATATTTGGATATATATATATATATTAAAAAATAAATAAATCCAGAAACGTGTACCAAAAACATTAACAGACTTTCCTAACATTAGTTATTTGTAGTTATTTATGAGGTCTCACTACAATGATAACAATTTGTTTTGATTTATTGAACAGAACAGAACGGAGGAACATCAAAATATATTAAAGTTCTGATAAATATTTTTTATAAAGAAACTTAGCTATAAAACTTAAAGGCCTTTGAACAAAAACACAATGACAAAAAAAAGATATAATCGGTTTTGCCAACAGGGACGTTGTAGATCGTCCTCTGATGGACAGACTATGCAACACACACACTCATAACATGGTTGACCGGCCATTTTTATTTTGTAAATATTCATATCAGAATAATTTATTTGTCATTATAAATGATTCTGATGAAGGAATATTTAAAATGATATATATATTTCATCAGCCGTTATAAATGCCGATACCGATAGATCAGGAAATGCCTAATACCGGCCGATAATACTGGCCCACCGTCTAATTTTATTATTAAATTATTCAGTTATTTGTGCTGCATGACCACTCAGATTAATCCAGAACAGGGTTAGTTGTGTCCCAGTGGTTTTACTTAACCAGATTTTGTGTTATTTATCATTTAAATTTACTTGGTGTACATTTAATAAATGTGTTTTCATGTGCTAATCATGAAACATCACATTAATTCAAATGTCCTTCATTTTGTCCCTAGGTTCCTGCTGATGGACCAGGACTCTACACCGGCCCCGTCTTCACTGCCGCGTCTACTGGCCCCCTGTTTTCTACATAGACTCCACACAATAGAGGGACTGACACACTCTACGTAGTCCATTCTCTCTTCAGTTGTGGGACAGAAAGGGATTTTTTGAGTCCTGCTTAATAACCGGTCCATCATTTCCACTCTGGTCACTTATTAAAACAGCATATTCAAAAGTCAACAAATACTCCAGGCACCGGACAGTGAGTCTGGCTTCAGATGACGCGGAGTGTCTTGTTACAGAGCCACCAACGTCCTATTTTCTTTTAAACTACGTTCTTGACAGAGTGGCAGATATTTTTTTGCCGGGTTTTTAGGACTGCGAAAGAGTCTCCACCATATTAAAAGTGGATGGCATGTATGTATGTATATATGTATGTATGTATGTATGATCTAGTAGCATTTCAGCCTGATGTGTATCAGCTGACCAAGTATAACCCTAGAACAGAGACCAGTTTCACAGCAATGGATTGAGAAAATGAATATCTCTATAAATGTCCAGTTGGTGAACTTTTTGGTTGATATTACATTTGTGGCTTGGCCTCTTTCTTAAAAAAAAAAAAAAATGTTCTCATACAAGAAGCTGTTAAATTTTATGGAACTAACCCTCTAAAAATGTGTAAACTGAATAAAGATTATATTTATGTTATGTAGTAGAGGAAGCCAAAATGTGTTTTTGGCTAACATGCCTATGGTTAATGTGATTTAAGCTTCTTATAAATGTCACCGTTTCTACGACTTAGCAGGGTGCTGACCTCCATTTCAGTCCTCCAGTATACACGCGCTGTCGGCTGCTTCTTTTTGAGATTCAACTGGGCGATTTACCCGTAAAGTACCCTGTAAACACTGCCAGATGTTTCAGAGGTGGGTTATCTGCTGTGGTTTCCCTCTGACACCCAGCCCACTGATTGTGTAAAGTCATCATTTTACTCTTGTATGATGGAAACTAAACAAAATGTTTTAACCACGGGCGGTAAGAAAAGAAAAATACTTCAAGATTCAAGTGTACCATCCCAAATGGATAAACTACTGCCTATAACAATCTGTTTTACTCTGAGCATACTGTGTATAAGGCAGGTGTGGAGAATGTTACTTATGAGTCAGAAACTTTTTTGTTCTGAACATTTCTGACCAAGGGACGATCTGTACTGTAGATGCTCTTTTTAGATGTTTCTTATTGTTGACAAATGTAATAAATAGACCAAAGCCAACCAACAAACTGGGCCTGCTGAGAAGTATTATGTACGGAAGCCCTGAGAGGCAACTGAGAAAAAAACATTGGGATCCATTTTCCAAGTCTGATCTAACTTGTTTTCTCTCTTGTTTATGATATAAGAATAGGTGAATAAAAGGCTTTGCCAGAATCTTTCTTATATAATCTTTCTAATCTATTCCCCCCCCCCTCTCTCACCTCCATTACCTGTCTTCAGCTGTCCTATCAAAGGCCAAAAATGCCTGCATCTGTGAAACAGGTGGACACAAAGTTGTCAGGTGACAGGTGACTCTTTATTTGTTGTAATACTCATTTCAGCCACAGGAGGCAGTAGTGCACCCCTACTCATGTTAACCCTTGTGTTGTCCTTGGGTTAAATTTGACCCATTTTGGAAGAAAAAAAAAATGTCTTTCAACCAAAATTTCAGAAAAATAACGCGGATTGTTTCACACAATGATCAGCCCACTGCTGTGTTTCATTTTGGAATATTTTGTTAAATTTTATAGCATTCCAAAAACTGTTTTTATGAAAGACCATTGAAAAAAGTGACTAAAATGTCCCAAAAAATACACAAAAAGGCACAGAAAAAAATTGACAAAAACATCAGGGGGAAAAGCAACAAAGGTTTCAATTTTGACCCAGAAAAACAAAAAATTTGCATGGTTGACCAACAATTATTTCTGGGTCACTTTTCCCGAAGTTCTGTCAATTTTGTCGAAGTTCTTGAAGCTTTCTCTGACACTTTTTGACAATTTCTAACTTCCTGAAGTTTTTTCTCACTTTTTACAATGTCTTTGTTGTTTTTTCTGCGTTTTTGATGTTTTTTTCCCCCTACATTTGTCTGTTTTTTCAGTGTTCTTAAATCTTTTTTCTTCTTAAAATGCTATGAAACGATAATTAACTTGTGAGGAGCGTCATATGGAACCGTCCATGTTATTTTTTTTTTTACATTTTGGTTGAAGGAAACCCAAATTTCTGACTTAGATACTTTTTGAAAAGGGGACAAATTTGTCCCCGAGGACAACAGGAGGGTCAAAGCGTTCATCATTTCTTCCAGGTGAGTTTTAATTTCTCCATGCACTCTAAACACAAGGTACATATATTGTGGTAGCAACTAATGTCACATTACTGTGGTGTGTTTTTTGGGGGGTTAGAAATGTATTTTAATCTACGTTTGCCTGAAAAACAAAAGAAAGAAATCTTTTAGAACATGGGGTAGTGGTGCACTTCAGCCTCTGGTGGCCAAAGTGAGTGTTACAACAACAAAAAATCAACCCGACATCACAAAAAAATATGTCCGTAACTTAGAAAAATGATCCTTAAAAAAAGCATTGCTCCCCACTTGTTGCACAGATGGAATTGTTTTTATTTAATCTGTACTCAAGTTATGAAGACAACAATTTAGATCATCAGAATAATATTTTCCTTGCTTTGCGTACATCCAGATCATGATATATATTTGTGCAATAGAGTTCACCGATGTCCAAAAAAGCCACGATGTAGCGCCGTGATATGTTCATTCATTACTATTAACACGCACTGTAGTATATTTTACCTCAATTCCACAGACACCGTCTGCTGCCAGAAATACTCATTAGAGCACCAAATGGTCTTGTCCTTTGACCCTTCTCATGTCTCCTTGCTCTTTGGGAAACCCGAACATGTTGCTCAATCGATGGGATGGGACAAGGGGTCCTACGATGGTTGGGAACAGAGGAGAGGAATATATCGTATTTTCTCTACTAAGATTGGAGACAAAGCAACCTAATCAGGACATGGCTTATACTCTTTATGGATCCCCTATGGGAAATTACAATTTACACACCTATTCATGGAATTGGACCCAAAATGTTTCAAACAATCTTCAAAATACTTAACCCTGACCCAGTCCAGACTGTATGGCTGCAGCCTGGAGCGTCCCGTGTCACGCCATCCCATCTCATGCCATCCCGCCTGGTGACGTCCCCAAAATTCTACTTTCCAAAATAATTACCGCAGTTTTCAATTGATTGCAACAAACGTGCTGGCGAACTTACCCGTGACTCCATCTGGAAAATAATTAGCGATGTTATATTTTTGACCCTCTGAACTTACCGTTGGAGACGCCTCGGCATGAGATGGGATGGCATGATTCGGGACGCTCCAGGCTTCAGCCGGAGGGGGGCTACTACTCAGTGAGCCCTATGTAGGAGTCCTGTGCAGCAGCGGCTGGAAGCTGCGGCCCTTTGCTGCATGTCATCCCCCCCCCCCCCCCCCACACACACTTTACTGTCTATCCACTCTAACGATCTAATGAATGGAAAAGCCCCAAAATATTATCTTAAAAAAAAAAAATACATGACACTGAAGAACAAGCTCCTGGGATAAGGTACCCTGGCGCAATAAACCAATGTCAGTATTATTTTTATATTAATGGGAGGGTGAAAATGGACTAATTATGGATTTAGCTGACTTTCCATTCCGACATGTATCAGTTATGCGGAAATAACAAGAGAGCATGTAAAAAAAAAGCTCTTTTTCATTGCACATTATTATTATTGTTATACATTTCTGAATACAACAACAGGCAGCCGCAAACTGGCACGTTTTTTTACAATACCAGTGTTAGCAATATGTATCCTAACTATGGCATAAGGACATGTTGCTCTTCTGTTCATTTAGGTCTTGAATAAGTGTTTTTATAGTACTTTTGCGTCATGTTTATGTTTCATTGTCACATTGTAAACATCCCATTAAGTCAAAACATTAGTGCAAGCACTTGCTATAAATTGTTTTAACAAATTGACTAAAATTTGGAAATTGACTTGAAATGATTACTTTATGCTGTTCATTGTAATGTATACTTGTGCACCCTGTTGTCATACATACATATTTTTATTTTTTGAGGTGTGAAATCTTACAGTCCTGATTCCTTCACTGGTTTCTTGGTGTTCACACGCCTGACAGCCCCCCTGATGTCAGATACTGTAGGTGTGAGCGATGCACCCAGTCATAGTTTCTGCTTTTTGGCTGCTGAGGCCTCAAAATGAGCATAGAAAATGTTTCTTGCTATTAATGCATCAGCACTTGAAAGGGAGGAGGGGCTGGGCTTGTAATCTGTCACCGTTTCTTAGACCACGCCACATACTTCTGGGGTTGCCCTCCATGAATTGTAGTTCCACTTTCTTCCCATTGTCCATTTGCCTCCTTTACTGCTTCTTACATTGTATGTTTCCGGGTATAGTGCATGTGGTAATTCCATCCCTGATGGTACCGGTATCCTAATCCGTGGTTTTTGGTTGTGGATTGATTTAACCGTGGTTTAGTCTTGCATTGCCAGTATGGTCTGACTACCCTGCTATCTATTCTGGCATAGTGGAAAATAAGGCTTGGCTTTATTGTATTTCATTAAACCAATCACAATCGTCCTGGGCAGCGCTAAGCCCTGATAGCGGAGATATCAGGTCCTGCAGTCCCATATTGAAGTGTCCTTGGGCGAGAACCCGAGTTGTGTAGATTCAATTCAGTTCAATTTAATTTTATTTATAGTATCAATTCATAACAAGAGTTATCTCAAGACACTACACAATAGACCACACTCCAAATTTACAAGGACCCAACAGTTCAAGTAGTCTCCTCCAGAGCAAGCAAAAGAGCAGGAAAAACTTCCTTTTAGACAGAAACCTGGGACAGACCCGGCTCTTGGTAGGCGGCGTCTGACGGCCGTGGGGTTAGAATGAAGAGTGGCAATAACAAATAAAAAAATTAGTAGTTTGTAGCAGTTCTTTGTGTAGTCAGGGCATAGCAGGACGCTGTGCGGCATTACAAGGCACAGCAGGACGTAGCAGGACGTAGCAGGACGTAGCAGGACGTAGCAGGACGTAGCGACTAGCAGGCACTGCAGTGTAGCAGTTGAACATGGCATCACAGAACATGGAGCGGGACCAAGCGACAGCTGCTACCCTGAGTTTGGAGCCTCTCTGATCCAAGGAACATGCTGGGAAAAAAGAACATAAGGACTCCGGGGAATGACTCCCCAGAGCTAGGTTAGTAACAACATTTCTGGGACATGGATGCACATAAATGAAAAGATGAAAGATAGAGAGAGAGGAGCTCACGTATCAAATAAGTTCCCAGCTGTCTAAAACTATTATTACAACAAAACCAAGAGAGAACAGTAAAGAGAGCTCCAGCCCGGCCGGCTAGAACTCTCCCCAACCGGATCGGGCTGTATGCCAAGTCTCCCTTTAGTTTTATTATATTCTTGATTATATGATAGATAAATCTGAAAACTATGTGACTAAGAAATACTCCCTAAAGTAGTGTGAGTGTGAGTGTGTATCTGATGAGCAGGTGGCCCCTTGAATGGTTCCTATACTATGTAAAAGTGCTTTGAGTAGTCGTTAAGACTAGAAAAGCGCTATGTACATACAGTCCATTTACATCCATTAAGCCGGACTAGTTTAACTGATTACTGATTCTCTCAGATATGATGGTGATGATCTCTAGTGGCACGTTAGTGATTTATAGAAGACATAGCAACTGAGCTTTAGACTAGACCACAGGCACAGTTTAAACTTGTAACCCTAACTATCTTGTTCCAGACAACACGGGTTAAACCATAGACTCTAAAAACATGGGCGTTGTCTCGGTGACGTCACCCATAGGTTTTTGAAGAGCCATTAGGCTCGTTCGAGATGAACTGGAGACAGCAGCAGTGGGCAGTGACAAAAGGTCATGGTCAAGTCGGACAGTTTACAGCCGTTTCCATCGGCCTTCAGGCTGAACAGGAAGTCACAGCAACACACATCCTGTTAGATCCGATTCTGATTTAATAAAATTTTACCAGACCTATAGGCTTCATCAGCTGGTACACAGTCTCCAGTTGTTTTTATTAAGATAGAGTAGCTGTCAAAATGCTCTACATGCGATCTGTTGCTGATGTTAATAACCAGCAGACTGTAGATGATCTGTAATCTGAACTGAAATGGATTTCTCTCTGACTTGTTGACATCTGTATGGGCGGCTGTAGCTCAGTAGTAGAGCGGTTGCCTGCTAATCGGAAGATTGGTGGTTCGATCCCTGGCCCTGCAGTCCCACGTCAAAGTGTCCTTGGGCAAGACACTGAACCCCGAGTTGCACATCAGAGTGTGAAGTTGTGTGAGAGTTTATCTGATATATCTGATCTGAAGGCATGTGTGTGGATGTATCCTGTATGATGTAAAAGTGCTTTGAGTAGTTGTTAAGACTAGAAAGGCGCTATATAAATACAGCACATTACTACATTCATATCAGTGAACAACATGTATTCTGTACAGAATAAGCCTTTAAATAAGAATCAGACATATAGCAATTAAAATCCCTCAACAATAAGTTTGTATACCACGTTGAGTCCATTCTGAACCAGTTAGATCAGCTGAGAGCCAGGCGTTTCCCATCATGCCCTGGGTCTAGCAGCCGGTGGAAAGCAACTTCTTGCGCCTGCTGCCGCCTTGATCTGGCGAGGCTATCCCTTCCCACGTGTGCATGACGTCAGAGCAAGTCCGATTCTGCAGAGGCTGACACCTGATTGGGTGACATCTCTGACACACCCACCCAAGGACGGAAAAGCTTGTTGCACCCCGCTTCACACCGTTTTGAGGACTGACCGTGCCCAGGTTGTTGAAACAAGCCCACCTGGCATGAAGCTCAGGGCACCCATGTGTCACTCAAAGCAGTCATGCCCTTAATTATAAACGACTCTAATCCTTGGTTTAATTGAAACGGGTGAAACTGTTTTTTGTAAACTATGGAGTTTTTTGTTTCTTTATTACATGCATGAAAATAAGGAAAAAGGTTTGAGAGAAAAAAGTTATCACACTGATAGCAAAAAAAATCATTTTATGAGAGAAAAAAAAACATTTGAGAGGAAAAAAAGTTAAAATCCAAATTTTAAATTAAAAAATTGAGATTTTTTTTCACACTGATAGCAACAGATATAAGTTTGAGAGTTTAAAAAAATATTTTGAGAGATTTTTTCCCTCAGAAACAATTTGAAAAATTTCAAATTTTTTGTTTAAACTTTTTTTAGGTATTGTTTTTTGCCATTGGTATAAAAACTTTTTCTCTCAAATATTTTTTTGAATAAAAATCACTTTTTAATGAAAATTGTTTTATAATGTTTAAAACTAAAAAAGGTTAAAATATAAATTTGAAATTTTCCAAATTATTTCTGAGAAAAAAATGTATGTTTGAGAGTTTAAAAAAGTGTTTTAAGAGATTCATATCCATCAGAAATAATTTTCAAAATTTCAAATTTTTATTGAAACTTTTTTTAGTTATTATTTTTTGCTATTGGTGTGAACATTTCCTCTCAAATAGTTTTTTTCTCTCATAAAATGCATTTTTTGAGAGAACGTTTTTTTTCTTCTTCTCTCAGATCATTTATGTTCTAATTTTAAATTTTTTCTAATCTAGCTCCATAGTACATGTTTTTATATCAGCTGTAAAGTTGGAAATTTCAATATGGTTGTGTACGATTGGGTTGCTTTTGGAGACACTCCCATGTGGCCATTGTAGGCTTCTTGGTCACTTCCGTATAGAGAGAGAGAGAGAGAGAGAGAGAGAGAGAGAGAGAGAGAGAGAGAGAGAGAGAGAGAGAGAGAGCAGTATTTAGTAAATTCTACACATGCACCATTGTGGGCAGAGATTTCAATAGGATAACATCAGACACAGACATGGTGAGTATGTCTTCGTATTTTAACAGATTCAAGATTTTGTCTTGTGGGGAACACTAATTAATAATAACAACCATTGTTGCTATATGTTAAAGATGTCACATGGCAAATAACTGGGGATTTTGCCATCAAATGTGTTTAGATTGCATGTATTTAGGTTGTGATAGGGGCAAAGGAATGCAACCGTTTTTCTGTTGTTGATTTTTGTGAATGGGGGTACCGATATTCTCTCCACTAAAAGTAGATGGAGCACAGGAACCATAAAATCAGACACAGGCATACTGTGGTTGAAATCTCAGCCATTTCTATTTGGTGTCAAATTTGTAGCCGAGTGAATTTTACCTGCATGTTCTTAACCCTTATGTCGTCCTCGGGTTAAATTGACCCGTTTTCCCATATCATTGTTCTTTTTAATGACCTAAAATAACATAAGTGATTTCACACAACGCTCTTTGGCAAGTACAGATCTCTACTTTCATTAATTTTGGGGCGTCTTATTCAATTTCATAGCATTTGAAAAAAAAATTGTTTAGCCCTCATGTTGTCCTTGGGTCAAACTGACACATTTTCAGTTCATTTTTATTGTCACAAAAAGTGGGCCGTTGAAATAAGCGCTGAAAATGTCAACATTAAAAATATCAAAAAAACTCACCCGCAACATTGAAAAAGGGACAAAAATGTGGGAAAAAGTGATGATAATGTTGAAAAAACTTGAAATAGTATAGAGTAAAAGTTGACATATTCCAGTCTGTGATTATCCATAAAACATACGTTCCTATAATTTGTAGTCTAAACAATTCCTAATTTCTGCTTTTCTAACTCAAACATTAGGTATAATTTCCTAAAAATGAGGTTTATTGACCATAATTTCCAAAAATAACTGTAAAACTAAAGTTAACAAGTTAGTGATGTGTAGTGTTAAATGTCAAAAAAGTGAAAAACATTGGACAAAAACGTACGAAAATGTTAAAAACGTTGATAAAAAGCATCAACAAAAGTGTGGATTTTCCATTTGGATGGGAAGACGACACAAGGGTCAAAGCCAAAATGTAATCTAGACTCTTTTTGTGGATGTACCTGAGTTGAACTTTTATTTAAAAGCATAATTAGGACAGAACTACTAAATCAGCAATATTTCAGTTTCAATCCACAAAAGGTTTTAGGCCTGTGAAAATATTTAGACATACTGTACATACAACGCAGATATTCAGTAAAAACAGAGATTAGTAAAAGAATCCACTTAGAGCTAACCACTCCTAATGTTATGCACATTGTCCCTTATGATGCAACAATGCAAAAATGTTAAATACTCTTTTTACTTCGATCCATAAATATAAACAAGGAAATAGAATACAAAATCAGCAAGAATAACCCTTGTGTCGTTTTCCCGTCAAAATAGAAAATCAACACTTTTGTTGACTCTTTTTATCAATGTTTTTAACATTTTCGTAGGTTTTTGTCCCATTTTTTAAAACCGTTTTTTCTACACTACGTAACGCTAACTTATTAACTTTAGTTTTACAGTTATTTTTGGAATTTATGGTCAATAAACCTGATTTATAGGAAATTATACCTAATGTTTGAGTTAGAAAAGCAGAAATTAGGAATTATTAAGACTAAAATTAAAGGAATGGATGTTGATGGATAATACTACAATACCATTTCAAAACTACTTATTTTATTTTTTCAAATGCTATGAAATTGAATAATACACCCCAAAATATGTCAACTTTTACTCAATACTATTTTAAACACACTTAACCCTTGTGTTGGCTTCCGTCAACCATGAAAAAAAAAAGTTTTTTCAACATTGTTATTGCTTTTTCTCACATTCTTCTCACTTTTTCAATGTTTTCGAGTTTTTTGATATTTTTAATGTTGACATTTTTCAGCGCTTATTTCGACGGACCATTTTTTGTGACAAAAAAAAAGATCTGGTCTGGTCTGGTGGATCCACCACATTATTAAAAATACTTAACAGATGTTTACTTTAGCTCTATTACCAATGATACATACATCGTTCATGGTTCATATTTGCCATTTGCCCCTGTGAGATCACTTTTGATCATATAATCGTTTTTTGTGGGAAAACAAGGAAATTCAATTCTAAAAAAGGTAAAGAATAAAAGTAGAAATAAGATTTGGGATCATTATTGGTACTTTTGTCTTAGAAAGTAATCAGAACAGGTGAAAGTGCTTGAATTGTAACAATGTTGTAACTTTGAGTGGGAATAGCAGGTGCAAAAAGACAACATAGTTTTATAGTTGTTATTACACAATTATTAGACTTGAACACCTCATATGTAATAGTTATGTGAAGGGGGGGTGTACCGTGTGCAGTCATTGTTATTTTCTATGTTCTTCACAGAAAATGAGCCAAGGCCAATGAGTTTGAGTTAGAAGAAATAATAGATAGCAGCATTTGTCATTGGTCCCACAGACCCTGAACACCACACAAGGGTTAAAATGTGCATTTTAAGACGGAGAACAAACATATAATAACAAAAGCTTCAAAACCATGTCAGTTGACAATGACATGGTCTGTCAATCAGTAATACATGAGAATCAGGTTAAACGTTGCACCGAGTGAGCCCCAATCTAAAAAATACAGACAAGGTTAAATTGATCCCGAAACATCTGGACATGAATGTTGACAATATGAATTGTGAATATAATCATGGCCATCTCTCAACCTTTTTATGTACTACCTGTCCTTTTCTCTGTGACTCCTCACCTGCTCTCCTGCTGTGTTAAAAAATAATTTTGTAAAATTATATAAACCTTCTTTAATTCATCTTTGTGTTTGACTTTGCATAATGCGTCTCAAATAATACCTAAACATAAACATAAAGGACATGGTTTAGGTATGTGTGAATGTCATGATTGTTTCAAATAACAATGGATACTGATAGATGCCAGGCAGGGGCGTTCCCAGGACTTGAGGAGGTTGGGGCTTACTCAAGGACCGTTCTAAAGTACACATTTGAGGTATATGTACTTTACTTTAGAATGCCCCTTTTACTTCCACTCCACTGCATTTTAGAGGTACTTTTTACTCTATTTTTATCACAGCTGGAGTTACTTTTCAGATCAAAATTATTCATACCTTCCTGTCTAGTCAATCCAATATTAGTGACTCTGAATATGAATGTTATATATGTGATAAAGTGAAGGACTGTCGCACTGTTGCTTTCTCTGGAGGAAACTACTAGAACTGTTGGGTCCTTGTAAATTGTGGAATGTGGTCTAGACCTGCTCTATCTGTAAAGTGTCTCGAGATGTCTCTTGTTATGAATTGATACTATAAATAAAATTGAATTGAATTGAATTGAATTGATTAAATGTTCCTTTATAGGTCTTCACTTCTTACTCTAAATAGCATAGGGTTTAAAAAACCCTCTTGATCAGCTACAAAATGCAGGGCTGTGCTCATGAAAAGTAGAGTATTTTACACTTGGTAATGATGCTACAGACATATGGTCTTGATCATGTGATTGATATGACTCTTCAAGAGCAGGGTGGCCCAGTGGCCTAATGGATAAGGCATCAGCCTCCGAAGCTGGGGATTGTGGGTTCAAGTCCCACCTGGGTCAAGCAGCATTGTGTTTGTGTTAAATATGACAAAAATTGAGTGCGAGTAGATTAAGAGTAACTCCTTTTCCAGTGCCAACTAGTACGTGAAAGAGATCTAACAACAAAGATGAGCATTATTTTATATACAGTGTGGAGTAATGATTTTGCACAGTATACAGATATTGCACATTTGTGAAACTGCACAGTATTATCAAAAGTATAAAATACTGCATAGTTGGTGGGTTGCACTGTAGTATCAATAATATTAAATATAAAGTATTACACAGCTGGTGGGTAGAGGAAAGTCCAGGGTAAGGGGGGTTAGACTGCGGAGTTAGTGCATGTGTGAGTTCAAAGTTGTTGTTAAAGGTTATTTTGGGGCTTTTCTGCCTTTATTTGATAGGACAGCTAGGTGAGAAAGGGGAAGATATGCAGGAAATTGTTAAAGGTTGGATTTAAACTTTAGACCTATGCATCAAGGCACAAATCTTGACATATACGTGCACCTGCTCGACCCACTGAGCCAACCTGGCCACAAATTGAGCTCAAAGTGGTTGTGGCTTTTGGAAAGAAACTGTTCTTGAGTCTGTTGGTCCTTATTCCGATGCACCTCTAGCGCCTCCCTGAGGGCAACCGGTCAACCAGATCAAACCCGGTGGGGGGGGGGGGTAGCAGCCATCCTTGATGATATTTTCTGCTCTATTGAGATGTCCGTCAGGGAGGGGAGAGGACAGCCAATGATCTTCTGTGCTACCTTTACTACTCTCTGAAGTCTCTCCCTGTCTGCCAGGGTGCAGCTGCCGTACCATACTGTAGTACGCCTGCAGGCTCTCAAAGGTCAGCAGCAGGTCGGAGTCCAGGTTGTTCTTCCTGAGGACCCTCAGGACGCAGAGAAACGGGAAGGAGTGGACCTGCCGGACTGCAGTTGTGAGTGTAGAGACAGTATGTAACAAAGCCCTGAACGAGTGGAGGAGAGGTGGGCCTCCAGTCTCATTGTCTTGGTGAGAAAGTCCTTTATCCAGGCACATGTGAGAGGGGGGAGGCAGAGAGTGGCCAGTCTGGTGATGGCAATGTCCGGGATGATTCTATTGTAAGATGAGCTGTAATCCACAAAGAGCATCCGGGGAGCTACAGCGATGGCATCCTCTGTGGACCTGTTGGCGCGATATGCGAACTGATGGGGGTCAGAGCCTGGGGGGAGGTAGTCCTTGATGTGCCGAAGAACCAGTCTCTCAAAGAACTTCATGATTACCAGGGCGAGGGCCACAGGACGGTAATCATTTAGGCTGGTGATGGGAGACTTCTTCGGCACTGGGATGATTGTGGCTGAATTTAGCACGGCCTCTCTAGTTGTTATGTCTTGTTTGCCCCGCCACACCTCCCGAATGTTGGACAGGTGACAGGTTGCTGGTCCGTCTTGGCTTTCTTAATACCACTTTTCAGGTCGGCTCAAGCAGTCCAGTACGGAGCTTTGTCATCTGACCTGGAGGCTCTGTATGCTTGCGTTACGTATTGCCAGGATTTTTTGGTGATTCCGCACCGCAAATGAAGACATCAACTTAGACTTAAACGTCTCTTTATTAATCCTTTTGGAATGACTCCCGCAAGGAAATTGAAATTTCCAGCATCAGTTTTAGCAAGAAGAATACAGTACAGAAAAAGAAAAAGACAGTATAAAGATAACAATAATAACACTACTACTAATAATAATAACAATAAAAACCTTTAGCTATAAAAAGACATTTACGTTAAGTGTCTGTGTCGAGTAAAGTTTTCAATGCAATGTGGTGTTGTTAATGTATCATGATGATCTTAATACAACAACAGCAGGTTGTATTGAGGACAAACTTTATTACTACTTTCAACCTTGACAAAGGCAGTGTTTACCAGAGACACTCTTTCCTGTCTTACCTTTCACAATAAGAGCCCTGGACATGTGCTATATGCCGTCAATGGCTACACTGCGTAACTGTTTCTAACAGTTAGATTCACTCAGTGTTTTGAACAAAGTTTGAGAACGGCAACTCACAGAGAGAGGAAGGAGCCTGGAAATGCACTTCCGTTGACCCTAACTATTGTTGGTATGAATAGTTTCTATGCAAAATATTTGCAGCTGATTATTAGTCGCTTGTTCGTCACGCCCCAGTGTGCAAAGGCCTTTACACTATCCATACATTTTTGTCTGGATCATTTGTTTCGGTTGCTTTATTTATTTCTCTGAGATCCACCTGTGATCACCAAATAGTATTATTGCATAGGAAGTGGGAATGAGGCCTCGTTGACTTTTGCTTAAGGGACCGTGTACAATATTAAACAAAATTGCTACCATTTGATGTACTGACAGCTTAAAACTCATTTTCATCTGCAGCCCCTTGGCAGGTCACAATTAAAACTCAGCCACAGAACATTCCTGCAACAGCTGTATGAGCAAAAAGAAACAATATCTCAAGACATTTTTACATTGGACTGAAACACAAATAACTGAGAAGAAGGTTGTGTAGTGTGGTTGATAAGCAGAATTCTATGGAAATTATTGTTTCAGTTATAGTTGTATTATATTTGTACGGAAGAGGATTAGAGCCACATGTGAAAACAAGTATTTGAGTTTGTAGTCATAATTCTGACTTTAATCTCCATTAAAGTCTGACTTTTTTCTCAGAATTCTGACTTTAAACTCACAACTCAATACATTTTATCGCTTGTTTTATCACCTTAATCCTTTTCTGTATATTTTATATATTTTCCGTAAGTATTGTTGTATTGTTGAATGTTGTCCACAATGTTGCATACAATTGTATATATGATGCATTAACCTTGTATGGAAGGGTTTTAAATTCCTACAGGACCTTATCATTTTATTAAGTAAGTTTGTATTGTTTTGATGACAGTACTGTTGCATGCTTGTTGAATTGATTTATTGTGACATTTAATTTAAATTGAACGGTGGGTAACCAGATAAAGCGTGTGTGTGTGTGTGTGTGTGTGTGTGTGTGTGTGTGTGTGTGTGTGTTGTTTGCAGTACGGGTTCATCAACAGCTGCCTCCAGTCTCTGGTGATAGAGAAGTTTGGCCAGGAGACCTGGGACAAACTGAGGTTTGGGCACATATACCCACATGTATTGTAATGGACATCAAGATGATAATAATAATTTTTGACAAATGTACTAATTTATTAATGTTTTTTTGCATAGCTCTCTACCAGACGTCCAGGATACCTTCATGACATATATGGTTTATGACGACATCCTAACCCTCAGCATGGTGCAGGAGGCCTGTTCACTGCTGGGTAAGAGTGCAAATTCCTTTTTTTTCATTTTAATTTTTAATATTGTCTCCATGACACCATGTAGTCCAGACACTGGTGGGGGGAGCTGATGATTCTGATGGGGAGGTTGAGGCGGCCAGTTAAAGAGACAGGCGCTAAAACAGAGTGTATAAGGCAGAGGGTGAAAAAATACTGTGCTAATTGTGCATTTTAACATCATTTTGGACCATCATGGTAGGGTAAAAACTGAATTATGTAACTAGAAAGACACAAAGAATTCTGAGAAAACTTACTTTAATGCTGAGCCACAGGGCCATTATTGCAAAGGTAGTCTATATCCTTGCAGAAAATTTCCTTCTGCTTTCTTTGTGTGGAATTTTTCATTTTTAAAATGAGACAGCTAGCTAGACTATCTGTCCAGTCTTAGTTTTCTCTCACACGAGTATTTTGCAGCGTCTCTGTGCAGAGTTTAGCCCCGCCCATGAAAATTCTGATTGGTTTAAAGAAAAAAACTACACTACTGCAAAGGTGAGGTGGTATTACAAATGGAATGGTTTTATGCAAATATTGAATAACTGGGAAAATATTCATCAATGGAAAAACAGACATTTCCAATATGCAGTATCGATAAGATTGATGGGATTTTTGACAAATGGCAGACAAGCACGATTTTCTAAAAATGGCTCCGGGATTCTGGAATCTTATGATGCCGTATAGAACTGTTCTGAACTCCCTAGCCCACAAAAGAGGATTTTATACAGTATTGTGAAGTTCAAATAATAAAAATAATACTCCCGACACATTGAAAATTGTTAAGGCCATATCATCACACGTGAATGTAGTTGGGCTCTTAGGATCAGTATTGGCAAGACTTATAGGTAGTATAACATATGGACAGTATAATATGTTTTAGGGGTGCAGGGATCCAGTTATGGTAAAAAAAAGTACTAAAATCGCCCTTGCTCCTAGTCAGAGGGCCCTTATATTCATCTATGCTCTCTTTTATGCCACCACGCTTTTTTGATAAATACAATAATTTTACCAAGCAGAACACAGGAGTTGCTGGTCTACCGCTGCCTTGATCGCTTAGTTTGTTTGTATTATTGTGTGACTAACTAGAGTTTAAATCCACACAATAACACAAAATGAACCAATCAAGGCAGCATGTAGGTGTCTGAGGTGTGATCTTGCGTGTGTGTGCATGTGATGTAAGTGTTAACAATGTCCCCAATGAAATCAACCAGCTTACCCTCGGTAGTTGTCTTTGCACGCGCAATCACTGACATGCAGTGGAGTACAATTGAAAAACTAGTTTTTGGCAGGATATGGGGCAATTTAATTCCCTTTCTTTAAAATGTCAGTATTAAAGAAACATTGCATGGTACACTACACATTTGCAAAAGATTCAAAATAGCAACTGCAAAAGGCATTGTACATGAGAGGTGAATTTTTTATTAATACACATACTTGGCAGTCACATTGAAAGATTATTAAGCAGTGGACCCCTGGGCACAGATGTGTGAAAACATGACAAGATTTGTTTATTCAGGTTATGCCAACAGGGTACTAAGCCCCTCCCAAGGGTCTGATTGTCTAGACTTTACATACTGTGGGGATATGGTGTAATTAAATAGCTTCCAATGCTGTAACAAAACAAACAGGTGTGCAACGGGAGGCTAGACTACAAAATGATAAGCTCATGATCATGATTATGTATTTTTATATGTCTGTATACATGATCTTTGAATGTGTTTTGTTCTTTCAGATGTCCCCGCTGATGTATTTCTCAAGCTTTTTGGAGAACATTTCTTTCTCTTCTGTAAGCAAGCGGGCTATGACACCATGCTGAGGACACTGGGGGGAAATCTCATCGAATTCATCGGAAATCTGGACTCCCTCCACAGTTACCTTGCTCTGTCCTATCAGGTGTGCTTATGCGCTTTATTATCCAGGTTTGTATTCTACTTGCCAACGACTCCTCACACCTATAAGAAAACAACCAGACTTTGGCAAAAACTGGGCAAAAAGCGCTAAAAAAACCGGCCAGATATTTTCCTCAGGAGTTAGTAGAGACCATAAAACTCACCCTTAACAAGTGTTAATATTAGATTTTATCAGGTGGACACATTCGGTTTGTCCAAAATGAATGATAATGTTGCTTTGTGACTATGTAAATAGGACCTTTGGTTAATTCACTGCCGGGTTTTAGCCACCTGATCTTCTCCAGATGCTCCTCCCATGTGTTAGTGTATGATAATGATACTGGACAGTCCTTCCAGAAAAGAGTTTTTTTTTGATTGTTGCGGGCAAAAATCCTTGATTATGCGGCACGTTTTCTTAAAAAATGCGATGGAATATGCGGGATATTTATGCAATTTTATGCAATTTCATTGCGGGAACTTGCAAAAACTGAGGTTTGATGAAAAATATACTGTTTGTCTTGTTGCGTAATTACATCACTTCATAACGTTCCCATGGCAACAGGGGGAAATGGCTGCTCTTGTGTGAAGTAAACGCAACATTTTCCAACTTTCTGCTAAGATATATGTGACTTTTTTGCAACAAAAATGCGGGGATTGTGAAATAACGCAAGCCCTGCATAATTTTGCGTGGAAATTGGCAATTTATGCAGCGAAAGTGTGGCGTATTTAAAAAAAAAGCAGCCCCTGCATAGATATACAGACTTTGGCTGATTATGCATTGAATTATGTATTAATTCATTTTTGGAGGGACTAACTGGATGAAGGGGAATTCCATCTACATACCAATCAATTATGAGTATCTGGAGACGCGTAGTTTTGTCACGTATAGATCTTTAGTGCGCTTGCATGACTGAGATGTGAAACCAAAACTTACAAATGCAAAAACCAAACCTTGGTCTAGACCTTGGTTCGGACTTTCAGGTGTGAAAGCCCCCTAAGAACTATAGGAATACCAGTGTTAAGAACTATTGCAGTGCAATATTTGACGACATACCTGTTTTGTCTCCAGAAAGTCTGGACTATTGACACCATGGACCGGCCCACATGCTGTGGTCCATATTTGTTGCTGTATCTCATTTGATGGTTCTCTGTGCCTTTGCCGTTCTCTGGCTCTTCCTTGTCCTCTGTGGTCCCCTCTTAATCTCCCCCTCACCACTCTAATTCCCCCATTGTCTTGCATGGACAGGCTCTTGTCCCTGTCTGTCTCCCGCATGCTCCTTATCCCACATCTGTAGAATGCAGTCTTGACAGCATTTGCATTTGGTTGCTCTCAGTTGTGAGGAAATTTAATATATAACTGTTATGTATCTAATATATGTGTGACAGGTTATTGTAATTATTGGTTGCTCTGTTTAGCATGAAGGGAATTACACAATGAACATGTGCACAATTGCATTCAATAGTAATATCATTCTATAGCAAAAGATTGCTAGCTATTTTGATCTGCAAGGCTTTTGCATTGCATTTTGTGTCAAATCAATTATGAACAACTATAGTTATATGACAAACTGTTCATATTAATATTATAATACTAATAATAATATAATTGGCATATACTGTAGTTTGACAAAGTTGAAGACTCATCCGACGACTAAAACTAAAAAAACAACAACTGCACAGTACAAAACATAGGCTGCAGTGAGTTCCCATTTAAATTATTAAAGCAATCTACATATTAATAAATGAGCAGCTCTGGTTTAAGAAAAGAATCACACATTGAAGTAAAGCCAAAAAAACAAATCTCCGACAAAAGGTCACAGATGTCTGGCTAGTCAGGTAAAACAATATTACACTAATGCCTGTCTAGCTACCTGGTGGGATCCATGTTATGTCATGTTACAAAATACATGTTACAAAAACAGTGCTTCCTTCAATGTTTTCCTATGATGTCATGTGTCGTCGCTTACAGCATTTTATATATTTGCGGAGATGAGTGTCAGTGTGGATCTGCTCT
Organism: Etheostoma spectabile; assembly: GCF_008692095.1. Taxonomy (NCBI): domain Eukaryota; kingdom Metazoa; phylum Chordata; class Actinopteri; order Perciformes; family Percidae; genus Etheostoma; species Etheostoma spectabile. The sequence continues at coordinate 15,229,897 of NC_045756.1, read as the reverse complement.
AAAAAGAGACATCTTCTCTTTAACTTCATCATGAAGTAGTTCAGGATCGGTTTCTGGTATAGACAAGGAGGATGCAGACCCAGGCACCCATCCATCCATGCATGCAGTCCACTTTTTACCTCTATACAGTGTATGTCCTTTGTGGGGACACCTGCCCTATTCAAAAACAGGGAACTGTACAATGTAAAGACAAGTTTCAGTTTGTTTATGTATGTGTTTTACTTAAACTGAATGTTAACCATACAACCTGTTTTTAAGGAAATGAATGCACCATCTTTCCGAGTGGAGATGACCGACAAAGGGGAGATGTTACTTCACTACTATTCTGACAGGAAGGGCCTGTACCATATAGTACCAGGTAAAATCAATCACACTTCCTCAATCCACCTCCATGATTCTGATCTTATGTTGATAATTATAAAAAAAAAGAATACAAAATCTGATCAGACAAAACAAAATATAAATCAATTGTTGTTATATGTGATACATCTTTTATTGTTTTCACTGATCTGTCTCTGTGGTTGCTTGGGACTCTCGGGTTTGTGGCTCGGCCACCCATAGACAGGGAACATCATACACATGTGAGACTTACAGTACATGAAGGACTTTCCTTTTTATGATTTGCGATACATTTAGTCAAAGTTTAGTCTCTCCTGATCTGCAGTTTTCTTTGCAAACCGTTCTCACTTTGAATTAGTAAAATATGGATGTTTAGACAGTGTCTGTCCGTGGGAAATTTCATTTAGGGAGGCTGGGCGGCTGTGGCTCAGTGGTAGAGTGGTCGCCTGCCAATCGGAAGATTGGTGGTTAGATCCTTGGCCCTGCAGTCCCACGTCGAAGTGTCCTTGGGCAAGACACTGAACCCCGAGTTGCCCCCGGTGCTGCGCATCGGAGTGTGAATGTGTGTGAGTGTTTATCTGATGAGCAGGTGGCACCTTGTACGGCAGCCTCGGCCACAGTGTATGAATGTGTTTGAATGGTGAATGTATCCTGTTTGATGTATAAGCGCTTTGAGTAGTCGTTAAGACTAGGAAAGCGCTACATAAATACAGCACATTTACATTTACATTGGTCAGGATGGTGGATGGGTCAAATACAGGACTTTTACCCAGGAGAGTAGGGTTCATGTCCAGCATATGTCCTTAACTGTCCTGTTATTGCCCCGTGTCACGAAACCCATCCAGATTGAAAAGGGATGCCAATAGTCCCGACCAAGCACGTCAAAAGTGACGCCAATAGTCCTGACCAAGCGCGTCAAAAGGGATGCCAATAGTCCTGAACAAGCTCTTCAAAAGGGACGCCAATTGTCCGGACCAAGCGCGTCAAAAGGGACGCCAATAGTCTCGACCAAGCGCTTCAAAAGGGACGGCAATTGTCCTGACTAAGCGCGTCAAAAGGGACGCCAATAGTCACGACCAAGCGCTTCAACAGGGACGCCAACAGTCCCAACCAAGCGCTTCAAAAGGGACACCAACAGTCCCAACCAAGCGCTTCAAATAGGACGCCAATAGTCCTGACCAAGCGCGTCAAAAGGGACGCCAATAGTCCCAACCAAGCACGTCAAAAGGGACGCCAATAGTCCTGACCAAGCGCGTCAAAAGGGACGCCAATAGTCCTGACCAAGCGCTTCAAAAGGGACACCAACAGTCCCAACCAAGCTCTTCAAAAGGGACGCCAATAGTCCTGACCAAGCGCGTCAAAAGGGACGCCAATAGTCTCGACCAAGCGCTTCAAAAGGGACGCCAACAGTCCAACCAAGCGCTTCAAAAGGGACACCAACAGTCCCAACCAAGCGCTTCAAATAGGACGCCAATAGTCCCGACCAAGCCCGTCAAAAGGGACGCCAATAGTCCCAACCAAGCACGTCAAAAGGGACACCAACAGTCCCAACCAAGCGCTTCAAAAGGGACGGCAATAAACACAACCAGGTGCTTCAAAAGGGACATCAATAGTCCCGACCAAGCGTTTCAAAAAGGATGCCAATAGTCCCGACTAAGCGCTTCAAAAGGGACGCCAATTGTCCTGACCAAGCGCATCAAAAGGGACGCCAATTGTCCTGACCAAGCCCGTCAAAAGGGACGTCAATAGTCCTGACCAAGCGTCCATGGTTTTTAAGTGTTGTTCGTTGTTATGGAGGGGAATAACACTAGTAGCTAGTTTCTATGATAACAATGCTTGTACAACAGAGCTAAAGCAGGCTTTATGTGAAAAGGTGGTTGATAAAGGTTGGCTGCATTCATCAACTGTGACTTAGGGTGATGCCACACAGGAGGCGGTTGTGAAAATTGTGGAGGTTGTTAATGTTGTTGTTGATATGTCCATAGAGGAATCTGTATTAAGGATGAGGACACTAAAGAAAGAGCTTAAAGTGAAAGCTTTGCATCTCTGAAGCAAGGCTCTTGAGATTGAGAGGGGGTTACCTCAACTGTGCTTGTCCCCTAAAAGGTTTGATATGAGCAAATATACTGCATTAGTCCAATCTTTCTGTGAGTCTGAAGTTGAGTCTTATTTCATTGCTCTTGTGTACATAGCTTCTACTTTAAATTGAGTTTTGGTTACTTTTGCTCCAGTTATGAATTTGTCAGCCCAGTCTCATGGCAGTTAGTGAAATAGTCACGTTATTTAATCTATTGATTTGTGTACAAGTCACGTTAATGTTGTTATTTTCATGTGTTGATTACAAATTTTGAAGTAATGTATTTCAATGAGAAGCCTATTACGTGATCACAGAACAATTACAGTAGCGAGCAGTATTGAAAAGCTGAAAATCCACACAGGGACGTTGGTCTGGGTGGTGGATGGGTCAAACAACACAGGAGACTGGGGATCGTGTCCCGCGCGTTGCAGTTCCTTCCCGCATTCTTTTTTCCCCCACCGCAACCGTCCCATTGTTGTGCGTGTGTTGTTGCGTCTTCCCGAGACCGCAGATCGTGTTCCTGCGCCCGGGGATTGCGTCCTGCGTGTGGCCCCCGGAGCAGCCCGGTGTCATGGCAGTTTTTGAAATGGTCACATTCGAAAATCGTGACATGTACACTTAATAAATGCAAAAATCGTGACATGTACACAAAATAATTAATCAAAATTAAGTGACCGTTTCACAAACTGGCGTGAGACCGGGTTGGAATTTGTAGAAGGACAAGAAATTTACTCCAGTTTTTGTGATTGAGCAGAGTATATATTAACAGACTGTGACAATAAAAATGGCATTCCGACTTGTCCGAGATGCCTTAGTAAGAAATCTGACGTAGTTTAATGAAACTGGCATTCAGATATACATTGATTTCACACATTTCACCTGCAGCATTCATAAACGGTTATGAAATAACGCTTTTTGAGTAAGTTCAATTCAATTCAATTCAATTTTATTTATAGTATCAATTCATAACAAGCGTCATCTCAAGACACTTTACAGATAGAGTAGGTCTAGACCACACTCCAGAATTTACAAGGACCCAACAATTCTAGTAGTTTCCTACAGAGCAAGCAACAGTGCAACGTATGTCGTAAGTGTCATTCGATTTTGTCTTGACAAGTTATGGTTATTTTTAGGGCGAAGGTAAGGGTTCATGCGTCTTGACTGTGTCATGACTGTGTCATGTGAGTGTCATGTGTTCATGGCAGTGTCATGTCATTCTTATGTAGAAAACCTAAAAGTGTTACCCATTTTTCTTTCTTGCTGCAGGTATCATTGAGGCAGTTGCCAGAGATTTTTTTGATAGCAAAGTGACCATGGAGGTTCTTAATCAATCAGAGGAAGATGAGCGCACAGGGAAGAAGGAGCATGTTGTGTTTCTTGTAAAACAGACCAAACAAGCAAGCAAGACTACAGACATGGACCATTCCAGTCTTGAAAGGGTGAGTGCCTGTGGATGCACATGGTGTATTTCTTGTATATATCATATGTGTTTCCAATTCTTGGCCAACCTGTGCTCTGTGTGATTTTTCAAGGAGACGTTATTAAGAAAAATGAGGGAGAAGTGTGCGTCACTGGCTGGGAAAAAGCGTGGTTGGGACCTGATCAGAGCTGTGGTTACCTCAGAAAAAGGTGAACTGTATTCTTAAGTTCATACTTTAAAGTTTCTTTTGGGCATTTTTAGACCTTTATTGACAGGACAGCTAAAGAGATGAAATACAGAGGGGGAATGACATGCAGCAAACCCAGTCAAACCCAGGCCCACTGCAAACTGTAAATCTCTATAGCCTACATGGGCGCCCGCTTAACCAACTGAGCTATCCAGGAACCCATAAAGGTATAATTTTTAAAACCTGTGCACACTGATCTTATCTGGAAACCTGCTTTAGAGACGCTGCCCAGAAGTACAGTACAGCAGACGGATTATGTAAAGACAAACTCCCTTCTTAAAGTCTTTATGCTACAATAAGCTAGACACGTTCTGATTTTAGCTCTGTATTTAATACAGACATTCAATTGATAATCATATTCTCATTTAATGCTTGGAAAAATAGCAAATGACTGTCTGCCAAATGCTGAACTAATAATTTCATTGATTAATAAAAAAGACAAGTTTCAAAAACTGATTTGTGTTCACGCTGCATTGTTTCCTGTGAAGTGAACAGCCGGATCCTGACAATACTCTTTGATAGTTAATTATGTTTTAACGGTAGCTTCCCTACAACTTATGGAATTGGTGTGTTTGATTTACTCCCCAGGCAGCCTCCATTGCACCTTCCGTCCATCTTACCCGAACAAGCTGTGGGTGGAAGAGAATACTTTCTGCAATGCTTTTCCCTTCCATATTGTCTTTGATGAGGATGTAAGGCTTCATGTGTCTGTGTGATTTAGTAGCTCCATGAAAGTTTTGTTGTATGTATATCAAATTCATTGTGACACTGAAAATATCTTTGGTTTGGCTCAAACTCCTACCTTGCTTTTGTCACCAATGTGTTGTTCTCTGTTTCTGGTCTCTATTCTGGGTTCTGGGTCTATCAGCTGAAGATAAGACAGACAGGAGTAAACATACAAAAGTTTCTTCCAGGTCTCCAGGCCAGAGAGGCTATGTTGGACCAATGGTTCACCATTATACATCCACAGGTAAAACACAGACACAAAGACAAGAGTTAAGAAATTGTAAGACTGTGTGAAATCAGCAGAGAAAGACACAGTTTAGTCCAGTAAAAAGTTGAATGAACAGAAGAGTGCAGTAGAAAGGAATGATGAGGTAATTCTGGGGTTGTTCAGGGCCTTCAATTCTCCTAATACTGTGTCTGAAGTCTCTTTAATATAGACCTTAGTGGTCCCCTAATACTGTATCTGAAGTCTCTTTTACATAGACCTTACTGGTCCCCTAATACTGTATCTGAAGTCTCTTTTATATAGATCTCAGTGGTCCCCTAATACTATATCTGAAGTCTCTTTTATATAGACCTTAGTGGTCCCCTAATACTGTATCTGAAGTCTCTTTTATATAGACCTTAGTGGTCCCCTAATACAGTATCTGAAGTGTCTTTTATTTAGACCTAAGTGGTCCCCTAATACAGTATCTAAAGTGTCTTTTAAATAGACCTTAGTGGTCCCCTAACACTGTATCTGAAGTATCTTTTATAAAGACCTAAGTTGTCCCCTAATACTGTCTCACAATGTCTCACAATGGGCAGGCAAAGCAGAGAAAGGGGAGGTAACCTTGCCCCTTATGACCTCATAAGGAAGAAGATTCCACATTGGCCCATCTGATCATTAATTTTCTCAAAGACAGAACCGTATACCCAGGGCTCAGTTCACACCTATCACATTTTCTAATCACTGGGGGACCAAAGGCAGGCTGGGGGAACGCGTATTAATGTTAAAAAACCTCAAGTGACATTTTCATGTCATGGGACCTTTAAGAATACACGTAGAGAGAGCTATAATAAGAATCAAACAATAACATTTTCACACTCAACCCTTGTTTGGTTTGTTTCTCCTGTTATATCTGATGCATTCTGTCTTTGTGGATGTTGTACTCAATTGAAAAAGTATACCTTTAATAATACATGACATGGACATGGAAGTAAATACCACAGTATGAATTCTTTAATAAAATGAGAATTAAAACTGCCAGCCTTCTCCCTAAAAATAAAATCTATGTATCTATGATATATACAGTACATACATGTGCCATGCCATTTGATTGCATTGAACTCCTTTGGTTGGATAGTTTACAGCCTCTTTCTCTGTTCTCCAGGTGACCTTCACCATAGAGAGCATCAGGAAATTCATCAACAGTCAATTTGTCTTGAAGAGCTACAAAGACAATCACACCACGCTCAAGCTAAGAGGTAAGGTCTAATAAACAGGACCACAGTACAGTTGTATAAACAAACCATCCATGCACTTTTACATGCATTATAGAAAAAGTACTCAACCAAATCAACTTCATCTTCTACAGTAAGTGCTTTTTGAGAAAAGCTTTGAAAAAAGATCAGTAAGTGCTAGCATGACTGAGACACACGCTGCAGGGAAAATTGGGGCAGTGACTTTTATAGGGGATTCATTCAGTTCAATTCAATTTTATTTATAGTATCAAATCATAACAATAGTTATCTCAAGACACTTTACAGATAGAGTAGGTCTAGACGCCATTCTATAATTTACAAAGACCCAACAATTCCAGTAGTCCCCCCCATGTGGTTCGACAGTGGCGAGGAAAACTCCCTTAAGCAGAAACCTTGTGGGCGGTGTCTGATGATACCGGTTGAGTGTTTGATGACCAGTGGAAATTATAGTCACAATAAAGATGATGGAACTATGACTAGAAATAGTAATTGTAGTACAGTTAATGGCGTAGCAGGGCATTGCAGGGCGTTACAGGGCATAGCAGGGGACTTCAGGACATAGCAGGACATAGTGATCATTCAACCACTGTGAGGCCAGAACAAGGATGTGACGGAGATGAGCAACCACATGTTCTTTGGAGTGACTGTGTGACCATTTGTAACCCAGGATCATACCCAGGTTCCTTGCTGTCAGCGTTTACATTACCACAATATTGCCAGGATGGGCACCCCTTGCCCTAAAGAAACGTATGCTTAAGTCAAGGTTGACCTTCAAGTCGTACTTTAACATGCACTTGGAGATGTCTACAGGCAAGCAGTGATGTGGCTCCGCCTTAGAGTTGGAGATTTACATACAAACTTAATTGTGGGGAGAGCAGAACTTTACTTATTTAGGCAGCCTTATCAGCCAGGGCAGTGACAGGCATCAATGCCCAGGGTGAGTTTTGACATCTGGAAGGCAGAGCAATTCATTCATTCATTCATATTTTTAATACAGGAAAGTTACAAAAGTAACATTACATTACAATTTAAATGGTCCTGACTCAGTTTAAAAAGCAGGTTCCTATCATAAAACATTGAATGTGGTTACAGCACGTTGGGACAAACATTTGTACAGGACATCAATATGGACTAGACAAATTCGGACAACTAAAACAACAATACAGTTTAGGCACATAAAGACAGATAAATTTATACAAGACATCAACATGGACTAGACAATGAAATCATGTAACAGTAACATCAAATCTGATCTGCATTCTCTCCATAGGTTAACCTGTATTGCATTTATTTGTAGGTCAGATGTTGTGGATGGAGTCTCTTGGCTGTATGTTATACCTGTGTTCTCCGAAGCTACGAAGCCTCCAGGAACTTCAAGATGTCGGCCTCCACCTGGCTGACCTGGCCCAGCACGATGTCACCAGAGACCTGGTTCTTCTCAACCAGCAACGTCTTGCAGAGATGGAGCTCACCAATCAGCTGGAGAGGAAAAAAGTAGGAAAGCAATTTTTTGTTACATTCACATTCATAGGGAGTGTTATGCAGGTAGCTTTGACAAAGGAATATATGCAGGTGGCCTGGCTTCCAAGATCATACCTCAACCAGGCGGAAACGAAATATGCATCGCTTGGCCCGATTCTTAGGAAAAAAAACAACACTTGTTAATATACCTCTGGTAATACAGATTGCATGTTAACCACCAGGTGGACACCTTAGATTAAATATCAAAAATAGGTTATTGTCCTTCTTCAGTACACGTACAAGAACTAAACGGTATTTAATGGTGTACCAGAGTGTGCACAGAATAATAGTAAACTATACAAGTGCATAGCGATTGGTTGGTTTGGTTTGTCGGTCCACCACCTTTACTTGGTTGACATTATTGGGTCTTAGTGAAATGCCAGAATCTTAGTCTTTGTGAGCATGTCAGCATGCTGATGTTAGTACTGCTGAGTCCAGCCTCATAAAGCCACTGGCATGGCTGTAGCCTCTCAAAAGTTCCATATTGTAAAAAGTTGGTGAGAATGGGTAGTCATCTTCTTTCTGGGTTTATACTTCAACTGTCTGTCTATAGGAGGAACTGAGAATTCTGTCTCAGCACCTAGAGGCTGAAAAACAGAAGACAGAGACTCTGCTGTATGCCATGCTGCCACGCCACATAGCCGATCAGCTCAAAGATGGGAAGAGCGTAAAGGCAGGTCAGTCTGTTAGTCAAACATTCTGTCTATCTCTAAATGTCTGTCTGTTGCCTTGTAAAAAAAATGTCTTGTCTTTTTCAGGGGAGTTTGAGGTGTGCACTATTTTGTTCAGTGATGTTGTAACCTTCACAAACATCTGCGCTGCCTGTGAGCCCATCCAAATTGTTGACATGCTTAACTCCATGTACTCCAAGTTCGACCGACTTACCAACATACACGGCATTTACAAGGTATTATCCCATTGTGACATTTGTCATCTCCACACAAAGTCTAGGATGGGTATTGTGGGGGTTGAAACACATATTTTTAGATGAGGTTATGTTTATGTTCAAACAATGAAGCTGTTGGGCCCTGTCTTGCACCCGGCAATAAGTGTCTTTGTTATTTCAAGACCGACACAGTTGTTAAAGGTCCCATGGCATGAAAATGTCCCTTTATGAGGTTTTTAACATTAATATGTGTTCCCCCAGCCTGCCTATGTTCCCCCATTGGCTAGAAATGGTGATAGATGTAAACCGAGCCCTGGGTATCCTGCTCTTCCTTTGAGAAAATGAAAGATCAGATGGGCCAATCTGGAACCTTCCTCCTTATGAGGTCATAGGGGGTAAGGTTACCTCCCCTATTTCGTCTTTGCTCGCCCAGAGAATTTGGCCCACCCATGAGAGAGAGACATCATGGCTTTCAAATGAGTAAAGTGGCAGTTGGTCAAGGCCACACCCCCAGCCTCCAACTTGCCCCCCACTCTTCTCCTCCTCAAAAGCTAAAGACTCAGAATGGCACATACTAAGGAAAGCTCATTGTGTGACTGGCTCTAGTGGCTGGAATTCTGCAGCAAGGCTAAATTTTGGGAAAGAGACTTCAGATACAGTATTAGGGGACCACTAAGGCCTATATAAAAGAGACTTCAGATACAGAATTAGGGGACAACTAAGGTCTATATAAAAGAGACTTCAGATACAGAATTAGGGGACCACTAAGGCCTATATGAAAGAGACTTTAGATACAGTATTAGGGGACCACTAAGGTCTATATAAAAGAGTCTTCAGATACAGTATTAGGGACCACTAAGGTCTATATAAAAGAGACTTCAGATACAGTATTAGGGGACCACTAAGGTTACAACTTGGATTGTTATATAGGGCCCATTGTGTTAATTGCACTGTAGTACTGAAGGCGACTACTCTTTTTATCATTTGTTATCTGTGTGCACTCAGAAAATGTGTGTAGATGGTTTCTATATGTGCTTTCTCTTTGTAGGTATGTTTGTCCCTCACCCTGCAAAGTAGACCTTATGTAATTAGCTACAAATGTGCAATTTCTAGGAGGTGATGGCAAGGTTTTTAACACAATAACTGTAAAACCAGTTTGGCTACAAATTCATCAAAAAATCTCTTTTATTTCAAACTTCACCATGATCCTTATTGAGTAATTCTTTTGTTGAATCTATTTCAGTTCAGCTGTTATTACTTGTAAAAACAAATTGAAATAATTTAAATAAAAGTAAAATACTTAAATAAGATCTGGCTGAAAAAGCAAAGATACTGTAGTTTTAGTGGTAAACCATGTTCCATGTTCACAACCTGTAGTTTCAATCTGAAAATGAAATGAGCATACAATAAGATAAAAGCCATGATCAGCCTGGCAACATTTTTTTTAAAGTTTAGTGTTCTTTGCTAATAAAAGTTTGAAGGGCTTTCCTTGAGAAATTTCTTAGCATCACGTCCTAGCAAATCCAAGTATTTAACAACTTTTAATCAAATCCGATCAAAAGCTAATGCTAAATGTCTTCATATAGACATGTAACGCAATTGTGTGTTTAATATGTTGGTGATTACAGGTGCATCAGGCTATATATGGCGAATGGTTAAAGATTTGTCACAATATGTCACAATTTGTTTAATAGAAGTAAGTGTTCACTTAATTTCCCATTGGTTACTTGGTTTCCTAAAGGTTGAGACTATTGGTGACGCATACATGGTGGTAGGTGGCGTTCCAATCCCTACAGACACCCATGCACACAGAGTGGCAAACTTTGCTTTGGGTATGAGGATAGCTGCCAGAGAGGTCACCAACCCTATAACCGGCAAACCCATACAGGTAAGAATTTTAAATCCTGTCAGATAGCCTTTGAGCTTATGTTTATCCTAATTGGTTTCTCATGTCCAAAAAAAAGGAGACAGGGTGCTTGAGAGAGCCTATATACTTCAAGTGTAACTGAAAATCAAGGTTAAAAGAACTGGTCCCTTCTGGTTATATGATTCAAGTCTGTTGCACCTCTGCAAACACAAGACTCCGGGAAAGGGAAGAAGTTGAGTTAGTAACATGCATTAATGGGATTAGGTTGCATACAGATTAAAGTTAGAGAAAACCCAAACAGGACTCAAACTCAAAGACCTGAACCTACCTTCTTATGCAGAAATTTGGCTCTTATACTTTGTCACCACACTCCCTGTTTTGCTCCAATGATAACTGCTGTGGCCCCTAAGAAGCTTCACTACTGTAAACGTAAATATAAGTCACATTTGCTGCTTTAACAAACAACTCATTTGCAGGCGGTAAATGGTAGTAAGTGGTTGTATCCGGACTATCTGTGTGAAGACTATGCTATAGCAGGAAATCAGCAACTAGCCTAGGTGAACTCTCCATTGTCTTCATTTACAGTTTTTTTATGATTACTATGACAATTCTTTCAATACTTTTTACAATTTTCCTAAACTTGTAACGCAACAACACACCTACAACACACAACTGGCAAAACGGTTAACTTTATGCTCAAAATCACACATTGTCTTGGACACAGTCTATCAATGTGTGTGAATTGTGAAAAGCACTTTGAGTAGTTGTTGAGACTAGAAAAGCGCTATATCAGAACTTTACATTTACTAATTTTCAAAACATACTAGCACAATACACTGTGTCTACCAAAACACTGCAAACATGTGTCAAAATCCTATAATTCTTTCATGCATGTTCTCTCCCAACAGGACCATTTATTCAGTCATAGCCCAATGTCATAAAACAGTAATATCAGGTGGAATTACAGAAACTGCATTATACATATTGTGTTCATGTAGTCCAGCTGGCATGTATGTGCTGAGGGTGTTGGGTCTGTCTGTTTCAGATCCGTGTGGGTCTCCATACTGGTCCCGTGTTAGCTGGGGTGGTGGGGGAGAAGATGCCTCGCTACTGCCTTTTTGGAGACACTGTTAACACTGCCTCCAGGATGGAGAGTCATGGACTCCCTGACCACATTCACCTCAGCACTTTCACTTACAGGTATGTGTGTGTGTGTGTGTGTGTGTGTGTGTGTGTGTGTGTTTCCCATTTTGTCTCATTGGAACTACAGATTTGCTAACCGATCTGGCAAACTTGCATGGTGCGGTTACAGTGCTGTTCACCCTGCTACGAGTTAATGAACCACTGAAATGATTTTGGAAACATTATTTTAAGTTGTAAAAAGTTCTTTAGCGTTGCTTCAACCCTTGTGTTGTCTTCTCGTCAAAATTGAAAATCAACACTTTTGTTGAGTCTTTTTATCGATTTTTAAAAACGTTTTCTCATGTTTTTGTCCCTTTTTTCAACATTTTTTATGCTTTTTTTAATGTTGGTCACTTTTTTTTTACATTTTCAACACTACGTAACACTAACTTATTAACTTTAGTTTTACAGTTATTTTGGTATTTATGGTCAATAAACCTCATTTATAGGAAATTATACCTAATGTTTGAGTTAGAAAAGCAGAAAATAGGAATTATTTAGACTAAAATTAAAGGAATGTATGTTGATGGATAATCAGAGACTGGAATATGTCAACTTTTACTCAATACTATGTCAAAAACATTTCTTTTTTGTTTTTCAAGTGCTATAAAATTGAATAAGACACACCCAAATTAATGAAAGTAGAGATGTGTACTTGCCAAAGAGTGTTGTGTGGAATCAATCATGTTATTTTGGGTAGTAAAAAAGAAAACTGATATGGGAAAACAGGTGAATTTTTTACCCAAGGACAACATGAGGGTTAAGGGCTTGTGGAGCATCATTCTGTACGTGAAGGATAAACATGTAGTGTTTTCTATTTCAGTATCCTGATACGACTGCATGCCGTCACCTCAGCCAAAGGTTTAGAGGAGCTGCTTAAGATAACTGTCCATAGTGAATTATTGGCACAGAAAACAACATGAAACAACAGAAAAACAAAATAGGCTCTATTGAAACAAGGGAGCTAGTGTCCAGTTGTGAGGCTGCATCTGCAAATCTCCACATGCAATTAGACATATTTTACACTCGTCTTTAGTTAACCCTAACCCTGGGGCGCACAGAGCAGCAACCAACCCCCTTTATCGTTGCGTAGGCATGGAGCTAGGTCCTCTGTGTGCAAAGAAAGAAAACTGATGATTTTAAGAGCAGTGAAAATGTGTTCCGGTGCCTATTTGCAGAAGTACAGTAGCAGTTGTAATCACTCATCCCAGAACTTTAATTATTTCAATTCTGTGTCACACTTGTCCCCCCCCCCCCCTTTAGTGAGGTGAAGGATGCTGGCTTCAACATACAAGAGCGTGGGCAGATTGAGGTGAAGGGTAAAGGCCAGATGACCACTTACTTCCTGCTGGGGAACCCGTTGGTGTCCGAAGATAGCATCATGGGAAAAGAGGTTGGAGGGCCATGTCTTTACAGGGATGACCTTCATAGCCGGAGCAAAGGTAGGCTGAAGAACAAAATATAAAAAAACAATTGTCTATTGTAAAGTAACCAGGGTGATGTGTTGGCAGCTGTCGCTTTAATAAACACATGTTTTGGTTTACAGACATTAGTATATTGAAGAATAATACACGCCTGGTAAAAGTAGATAATGTAGGTTTGAAAAAAATGATTATCCAGAAACCTAAATCTTAGTTTAGGGATTTAAAGTGAGCTGCACTCAATAAGTGTAGACGGTAGGTGGCAGCAGAATGCTTGAATCCTGTTGACCGCATGGTTGACAGGATCTTAGGATTGAAAAAGCCTTGGGTTGAAAAAAGTGGGTTGTAAACTGGCTTACATCTCGCCCCCTCTGCCAGATATCTGGCAATGGGTTGAGGTGTGTTGCAAAGTGCTTCCACAGGTGCTGCCGTGTGAAAGAATAGCTCTGGAATGAGTGCAACAGGCCTGTAGCTGCCCCAAGTTGATGAAGCAGATTTTGACCCGTTTCGGATTTGTCTGCCATCGGCGCAACACCCACTGCCCCACGTCGCTCCGTCTTGGTTGTCATAATTCTGGTGGCCCCAGCTTGATGTCGTAGTATGCAGAAATGATTCAAATGATGGCGTGCTAGCCCTGAAACATTCCCCAGTTCTTGGGGTTCTGTCTCAGGAGGCAGGTGCGATAGACATGCTGCTTACTCTGGGCCAACCTTTGCTGGGGTTCCAACGCTGGTGTTTGGAGAAGAGGCTAGATCCCCTGTCTTGCAGGTCTATTCTCTCTTTTGTTGCAGTTACTGATGGATAGAGGCCTGTCTCATGTCACTATTAAACTGCATTTCAGTTGCCATTTCTTCCTGCTACGAGGGTTCTGGCGACAGACTGGTATTAAGCCAACTTCTTGTGAGGCTTGTGAGGCGGTTTTTGGCAGGGGGTCAGCCTTGTGGTCCGTCTCTCTGCCCCGTAATGGCCACTGGGGCTTGGGGCTTTGGTAAAGAATCCCTTCGATCCTCTGGAGTGTTCCTCTCTCAAGGCGCCGTCACTCAGGACAGCCTTGCTGCTTGCACTGGATTTGGGCTAAAGGAGTGAGTGAACTGACTGCCCTGTCAGTGCACCCCCACTTGCTTGTTGCTCGCTGCACGGCAGCTACTCTTATACCGAATATTTCCTTTGTTCCCCAGAATTTAGGGAGCTCATCTAGGTCTAAGGTTATTCAGTTAGATGTTTTTGTAATCCACTGCACGTAGGGGTACGAGAAGCAAATTTCACCGCTCTGCCCAGTTTGTGTGTTGGCATGTTATGTGGAATGCATGGCCCCCACTGGACGCCATACTAGCTGTTTGTGTGCGTCGGAGATGGTGGTGTCATTAAAGCATTATCCAAGATGCGCTGTGCTGCTTGGCTCTGTGAGTGCATCTCTATAGCTCGAATGCAGGCTGAAAGAGACCACAATGGCACTGCACTCCATGCATGGCGGGGCCATAGGCGGAAATCACAGAGGGGTCAGGACCCCACACCGTAGACTACCTTTAGCCCCTGACTGTACCCATGGGGATTATTCAGCCCCGTTGAATTGGGTCAGCCACCCTTCAACCTAATACTTCAAGCATGCAGGAAATTGTCTTTTTTTCCACATCTGCAATTGGAAAGTTTCTCCTTGACCTGATGTTCTTTTAGCATGATCTGCTTCTCTTGTTGCTTTTAAACATTGCCCTTTACTGCTGATGGAGATAAAAAAAAATGGTGGCTGACAGGAGATGTCTTTGTCGTTGCATGGAGACTAGGGATGATCCGAGTACCCGGCTGAAACGAGTAACCGGTATGGATAAAGCACTTTTGCCGAGTACAAGTATTATCCGAGTAATATGAGTCAATATCCGTGCTCGGATTGAATACAACTCCTCAACTGGCCGCGCAGCGTTCTGTGATAATCACAGCGCCCCCCCCCCCCTACAAACACGCTCGGCTCAATCACACACACACACACACACAGAACACGGAGAACTGCGCTCCCTCGGCCTCCCTCTCTTTCCCGCTCCGTCAGTCAATCGGGTCTGCGGATCTGTTCCGTTAACATTTAGGGTTTCTTCAGCTTCAGGTTTGTTTTTAACTTCGGTTTGTAGTCCTTACATAGTAACCAGTAGATTTCTGGTGAACGTGGGGTTTGTAGTCCTTACATAGTACCAGTAGATTTCTGGTGAACGTGGGTTCAGACATGCTGCTGTTTAAATGCAACTCCTGTGCGTCTCTGTCATCGGAGATTTTTTTTTTTTAACTGTCACGCTGAACCCCCCCGCCCGCCCTGCCACCTCCCCCCGCCCCTCTCTCTCTTTCTCTGTGTCACACACACACACACACGCACTGTGGAAATAAAAAAACACAAATACACCAAAAAAAATAAAAACAAAAATCACACTGATCCTAAAAAAATTAAAAGTTAAAAAAAGAAAGTTAACTGAGTATGAAAATCTTGTTCATTACATTTTACTTCATAATTGCGACCGCATGTGTTGTATTCATTGTTGCAAAACGTTCTGTATATAGTTTGTTTGTCACCATGACAACACCATTGATCTGAAGCTCGATGCTGTCATGTAAATAGTTTTCGAATCAGCAATAAATATAACAATTTCTGATCAACCCATATCAATTGCATGCTTAAATAACATACCGGTTAAAGCCCCGCACATTTCAAGAGAACCCGACCCACTTCCGGGTTAAATCTGACCACTTCCGGGTTAGGCCCCGCCCAGTCCGAGTATAGCTACGGATACAGATAATTCATGTGGTAAACAGATACAGATACAGATACAGATAATGCTGTACTCGCTCATCCCTAATGGGGGCTGTTGCCGGTCGCTGATGCAGTGTTGCTTGACCTTGTGATGCTTTTAGTGGATGTTTCATTGTCTTGTGGAACCCTTTGTTGCAAGATGGTATGGAGCTGAATTAATGTGTTGCACTCCATTAGCTTACATAAATGCATTCATTTCCTGTCTTCTATGTGGTTGTTGTCCTCATGATAGACACTTTAATGTGTGCAGCTCCAAGTAACATTCTGTCTTCTGTCAAGCAACAGTGCAACAGTGGCGAGGAAAAACTCTTTCTAGGAAGAAATCTTGTACAGATCCAGGCTCTAACTTGTTGTTTCAGTGAGTGGCCACTAGCCTTTAGTTGGCCAGGATCAGTGTGTTTGGGTCGCTGTGGTCTATTGTATATCCTCAATGTTCCCGATTGGTTTAAAGAAATATCCATTGGATCCAATCCCAGAATGCCTTGTGGACTAGCCAGACAGACCCTCCTTCGCAGCACCGTAGTGGAGGAAGGTCTCCCAAAGCAAGACTAGGTCGGTGTTATGTTCCAACAGGGCTTCCATACATTGGGCTCCATCCACTCCACCCACCCCATAGAGTCCAGTAGAGGGCGGAGCCTTTGTGAGATAAAGATCACGCTATTATAACCCTAGTTCTATAGCACATGTAGAGCCCTCTACCTAGGGGCCCTGTCACTCCTATGCCGTCGCTGAAGAGGGCGTAGGTAGGTTTTATCCTGATCGGCCAGCTACATTTATGCAAAAATCTGTATGTGAACACATGCTCTGGATTGGAGAGGATTACATCCCATACAATCCAGTAGAAGGCTCTGCCTGGTTATAGAACAAGGCTTATAATTTCCCAACCTTTTTTACAGATTTGGATCTTGGCATATTTACCTGATTTCAACCAGATCCCATTACTTCAAATTGCTCTTATGGTTATTACTAGTGAAGGGTGGATGGAACCTTACAATGCTTTGGGGCTTCCTTTGTTTTTGTGCCAAAAAATTAAAAGTGACAGGGCTTCACACTCAGCAGCACAGTGACATCTGGTGGTTTGCAAAACTTTAAAAAGTCCTTTAAGACCAGAGCTAAATTACTACATCACCTTACTGATATCATAGTTTCAATTCTATGTGTGGTATAAAAGTTGCAAAGTAGACTGCAATTTATTTATTAAATGTGTAATACACTTTCTCAGAGGTGCTGAAGCAGTAAATGCTACATTTATTGTGCAATGCCAGAGTAAAATAAATTTGTTTTCCAAAGTATTTGGTGGATGCATAAACATGGAGTAGTAGATGTAATACTTTAAATTGTGGGTTCATTAAATTAAAATAATTCTCTTTCATTTAGAGTCCGACAAAGTACCTGATGTGAAAACTGTGCCAGGAGACACACCACCAGATGGAGTTGTCGCCCCCGGCCCCAGCCGATTGGACCCCATCCCTTCTTTTGCTTGGGACATCAGTCCGCCATATGAGACCAACGAGGAGATCTCTGCAAGCAATTTCAACAGCCGACTCTGTGTCTTATTCTGACTAAGAACCCCCTGAGCCTCTCTACAGGGATCTGCTCAATCCAGAGAGAAATACAGTGACAAGACAACAGTGAGGACACTGTTACGACAGGTCCTTCAGTGGACGTAGTTAGCGCCAATAGGCTCAGTACTTACATATGACACATGAGGGGGTGGGGGGTATTTGTAGAGGAGACTATTTAGTTAGATTACGTACATTAGTAACAGGAGGAACTCCAAACCACACTGGCACTATGTTACAAAGTTACAGTTGCAAATTAGTGAGCAAACATGTACCAATTAATACCACAAGGTAGCTTTAGTTAAATGCAGAGCCTGACTGATACATCAGTTTGTATTTGAGTCACAGCTGCTACATATAGTGTTTAGACCCAACCCAACTGCATTTTACCGTAAATTTGCGACTAGTTAACTTTCTAAAGCAGGCGCAATCTCTTGTTTGCTAATACAGGCCGGGTCAGGACTCCAAAATTAACACACTGACAACAAGATTGTATTCAGAATATGAAATATTTTGATATCACTTTCTAATGTGTGATTGTATTAAGGTTGTTATCACGAGACACCGACCTTCAGTGGACTTGTGAATATCGCCAGCCATTTTCTCACGTTTTCATGGAGACAGACGCTGTGTGCACGGAGGGGAGGGGGGAGGGGCTGTGTGTGTGTGTGTGTGTGTGTATGTGTAGCCTACGTGAGAGAAGTGCAGGGAAAGGAAATGCAGCTGAACAAATACAAATTAAATCGCGTTATTTAAAAATAAATTGACAACATAACACAATATGTGGAGGCCGGTGTTGTTAGTCTATGTGTGGGAAACTTTAAATACTTTGTGAATCCACAAGAGTTATTACACACTACTTTTTCTGAACTTTTTGAATCTTACCCTGACAAATAACCCCTATTTCAAACTAAACTAAAACTAAGCATTTTCATGACTGACAGCTGAAGTCACAAGGACCCACGAGATCTCGCGAATTCACGTAGAACAGAACCACAAAACCAACAACAGGTTGTTTCCATCCAGACGAGTAGAAGGAAACAACTCTGTTTTCAAAGTGTAGTGCAGAAAGATCTTAGATCTGAACACGCTCTATTTTGATTTGAAAATGAACCAAATTTTAGTTTCTGTGCTGGACTTCCATCTGCTGTGTGGTCGCCAGAGCTGGAACGCAGCTGGGAATGGAGAGAAATTTCCTTCTCTATAGAACCGTGTAGATTGAATTATTACTTTATGTCATCGCTATTATTATTGCTTCAACTTTCAAAATCAATTGCTGACGTTAGGAGAAACTCATAAGGAGGTAAAAAGAGGAGGGTAAACATCAAAAGAGCAACACATTGGTGGTGGAAAGGTTTAAGAACGAGTCAGTGGAAATACACACGTTGACTTTAATGGAAACCTGATGACTTCTGGAGTGGATCCGCAGCCGGGTGAAATTAGGACTCTGGATGTGCCAGAACTTTCTGAAATGAAATGAAGGAAAAACTGAGGTGGTGGTTCTTGGAGCAAAAGAGGAACGATTAAAAGTCTACCACAACAGACAAAGCAAGAAATCTTGGTGTAGTCATGGACTCAGACCTGAATTTTAACATTAAGCCACAGTAAGACAATTACAAAGTCAGCCTATTATCACCTAAAGAACATATCAAGGGGTAAAGGACTTATGTGTCAACAGGATTTGGAAAAACTGGTCCATGCTTTCATATT
>NC_045756.1:15204289-15210674 GCF_008692095.1 Etheostoma spectabile | reverse complement strand
GACTACTGTAACGTGGTCTTTACAGGTCTCCCTAAAAAATCAATCAGACAGCTGATTCAGAACGCCGCTGCTCGGGTCCTCACTAAGACCAAGAGACTGGATCACATCACTCCAGTCCTCACTAAGACATCACTCCAGTCCTCAGTAAGACCAAGAGACTGGATCCCATCACTTCAGTCCTCACTAAGACCAAGAGACTGGATCCCATCACTCCAGTCCTCACTAAGACCAAGAGACTGGATCACATCACTCCAGTCATCACTAAGACCAGGAGACTGGATCATATCACTCCAGTCCTCACAAAGACATCACTCCAGTCCTCACTAACACCAAGAGACTGGATCCCATCACTCCAGTCCTCACTAAGACAAGAGACAGGACCAAGAGCCTGGATCACATCACTCCAGTCCTCACTAAGACCAAGAGACTGGTCACATCGCTCCGTCTCACTAAGACCAAGAGCCTGGATCACATTGCTCCGTCCCACTAAGACCAAGGCCTGGATCACATCGCTCCAGTCCTCACTAAGACCAAGAGACTGGATCACATCGCTCCAGTCCTCACTAAGACCAAGAGACTGGATCCCATCATCCAGTCCTACTAGACCAAGAGACTGGATCCCATCACTCCAGTCCTCACTAAGACCAGAGACTGGATCAATCACTCCAGTCTCACTAAGCCCAGAGACTGGAATCACATCACTCCAGTTCATCACTAAGACCAGGGGACTGGATATATCATCCAGTCCATCAAGACATCACTCTAGTCTCACTAAGACCAAGGACTGGATCCATCACTCCAGTCTCACTAAGACCAAGAGACTGGACCAAGAGCCTGGATCACATCACTCCAGTCCTCACCAAGACCAGAGACTGGATCACATCGCTCCAGTCCTCACAGACCAAGAGCGGCTTCACATGCTCCAGTCCTCACTAAGACCAAGAGCCTGGATCACATCGCCCAGTCCTACTAAGACAAGAGGAGGATCACATCGCTCCAGCCTCACATAGACCAAGAGACTGGATCCATCACTCCAGTCCTCACTAAGACCAGAGACTGGATCACATCACCCAGTTCTCACTAAGACAAGGACTTGCACATCGCTCCAGTTCTCACTAAGAAAAGGAGATGGTACATCAGCTCCAGTCCCATAAGACCAAGAGACTGGATCACATCGCTCCAGTCCACTAAGACCAAGGACTGGATCACATCGCTCCAGTCCTCACTAAGACCAAGAGACTGGATCACATCGCTCCAGTCCTCACTAAGACCAAGAGACTGGATCACATCGCTCCAGTCCTCACTAAGACCAAGAGACTGGATCACATCGCTCCAGTCCTCACTAAGACCAAGAGACTGGATCACATCGCTCCAGTCCTCACTAAGACCAAGAGACTGGATCACATCGCTCCAGTCCTCACTAAGACCAAGAGACTGGATCACATCGCTCCAGTCCTCACTAAGACCAGAGCTGGATCATCGGTCACCTCAAGACCAAGAGATTGTCACATCGCTCCCCGTTCTCACTAAGACCAAGAGACTGCATCACATCGCTCCAGTCCTCACTAAGACCAAGAGAATGATCACTCACGCTCCAGCCGTCCTCACTAAGACCAAGAGACTGGATCACTCACTCCAGTCCCACTAGCAAGAGACTGGATCACATCGTCCAGTCTCACTAAGACCAAGAGACTGCATCACATCGCTCCAGTCCCACTAAGACCAAGAGACTGGACCATCATCCAGTCCTCACTAAGACCGAGAGACTGGATCACATCGTCCAGTCCTCACTAAGACGAGAGATGGATCACATCGCTCCAGTCCTCACTAAGACCGAGAGACGGATGATACATCGCTCCAGTCCTCATAAGACCAGAGACTGGATCACATCGCTCCAGCTCACTAAGACCAAGAGACTGATCACAATCCTCCAGTCCTCACTAAGACCAAGAGACTGGATCACATCGCTCCAGTCTCACAGACCAACGAGACTGACACCATCGCTCCAGTCCTCACTAAGAACAAGAGACTGGATACAGCGCTCCAGTCCTCACTAAGACCAAGAGACTGGATCACATCGCTCAGCCTGACTAAGACCAAGAGATCGGATCACATCGCCCCAGTCTCACTAGACGAGAGATGGATCCCATCGCTCCAGTCTCTCACTAAGACCGAGAGACTGGATCACATCGCCAGTCCTCACTAAGAACGAGAGACTGGATCACATCGCTCCAGTCCTCACTAAGACCCGGAGACTGGATCACATCGCTCCAGTCCTCACTAAGACCAAGAGACTGGATCACATCGATCCAGTCTCACTAGAACCAAGGAGACTGGATCACTCACTCCAGTCCTCACTAAGAACAAGAGACTGGATACATCACTCCAGTCCTACTAAGACCAAGAGACTGGATCACATCACTCCAGTCTTCCTAAGACCAAGAGACTGGATCACATCACTCCAGTTCTCACTAAGACCAAGAGACTGGATCACATCACTCCAGTCCTCACTAAGACCAAGAGACTGGATCACAGCCCTCCAGTCTTCACTAAGACCAAGAGACTGGATCAAGGGAGCAGAACGTTCTAGACCAGCAACGTGAAGGAACGCTTTCTTGGATGAGTATGCTGCAGCTGTTATTGGTTATATTAGCACAGTTAAGTTGTTCCCACAAGACAATTGCATTCTGGGATTTGGTGTCTTTCATCCACATGAGCCAAAAACACATTTTCTGTCATTCCTCAGACAAAATTCGCATTTCTACTGCATACAGTAACTGACCCGATTTAAAGATATATTCATCTTTCCAAACTGTAGGAAGGCATTTGGTAATGTCAACAGATAAGCGCATCAGTGCACACGGGGTAACAAGCAATGTGTTAACCTTTCCTGATTGCTTTGTTTCCGACCGTGATCGGAAAACCAGGAGAGACTCGTTTCCTCCAGTGCAGAAGTTAAAACCCCGTTTCTGTCATGGAGCTTCAGGGAATGTAGGCCCTGAGTCCAGAGACCGCAGGCAGAATAGAGCTTAAATAATTAATGATGAAATAACTCCTTGCAAACAAAAAGTGTCCAGCAAAACAGCCGACAAAGAAAATGAGGCAAAAAGCAAAAGAAGAATCACAGGAACACTGAGACTAAACACACAGACACTCCAACAGAACCATTGATCCAAAAACAGACTAGAGCCCGACCGATACAGGATTTTTAAAGCCGATACCGATACAAATATGTGGTTATTTAAAAATATACCCATGGTTCATGACATGTCCTTGTACTGCTACCACAGCCAAAGGAATTGTGAGTGTCATTAAGGTAAAACATTGGAAATAATACAATGTACCAAATGATATTCAAACTTTTGACTGCTTATTTGTTCAATAACTACATACTGCAATACTTGTAATTTTAGTACTTAAACTACTTGCAATACTCAAGTGCACACACTTCTTCACAACTGTATGTATCCAGTATCTAGATATTTATATTGTTTTTTAGACGTTACATATCATCACTCTACATGCTCTGCATATGAGCATTTAAGCAATCATTTCTCTATATTATATTCATATAACAACTTTTCCCCAGTGTTAATTGTTTATGTTCTGGATTCTTTTCAGCTGTGAACTTTGAGTGTTGTTGAATTCTGAGAATAAAATCAGAATTTTGAGAAAAAAATCTGAACTCACATACATTTTTTCGCCGACTCTGCACAGATCCCCTGACAATGAACAAGCAGCCGTGGCCAAAGTCAGTGGGGATTTTGGCATGAAAATCCAATATTTGAACAAAGAAATTGATGATGTCATCCAAACAGGAGATATTACATAATACTAAACCATACTCACAACCAGTACCAGTAATGACAAAATTACAGCTGAATTATGCCATGTGACTATCTGACCACACCAACATAAGAACCAGAACAGCCTTTTTTTTTTTGCACATTTCTGCATTCACATCTTGTATATATTCAATTGTTTGTTCTTGTATTTTATCCTATGATTATTTCATGTATATTGTATGTATGTATATTGTATCCTAGTATTTCATTTATATTCATATTCTGTGCTGTGTGACTGATTTAGCTGCTGCAACACTGTAATTTCCCATTTTATCGGGATCAATATTTATCTATCTATCTATCTATCTATCTATCTATCTATCTATCTATCTATCTATCTCACTCACGACTGAAACAACACCAATATGAGGACAATAAAAACGAAAAGCAAAATCAGAAATCAGAAAGTTTATTGCCACAGTTGGGCGGATGGTGCATAACATTAAACACAAAAACAGAGACAAATTGTACAAAATAGCTGTTTAACCCTTGTGTTGTCTTCCTGCCGACCATGCAACTTTTTGGTTTAATGGGTAAAAAAAATAATTTTTTGGTCATCTTTTTCAACACTTTTGTAGTCAACTTTCTTTTATTAAAAGAAAAAAAAATGGAAATGCTATTGAATAAAACACCCAACATTTAATGAAAGTAATGAACTGAGCAGTTATTTCACTTGTAAAAAAGTTTTATGGAACTATCCATGTTGTTTTGTTTGTGACAATTTGGCTGAAAAAAACCCCCAAATTTCTGAAATAAGAACTTTTTGAAAGGGGGGGGGTCAATCAGTTTGTGTCCAGGGTAAGACTAGTAGTAAGTGTGATTCAGCAATTTCACATATCATTTTTTTTACCACAGTAGCCTTAGTAGCCTATACATGCAGTACAACACTGTTTAAGATTTTATAGTTTGACATGAAATTCAATACTTCCATTTCCTAACGATCTTATTATCTGACTAATTCGATTGTAACATAACATGGGACTTATAGATACTGGTATCTATTTTTGCATAAAGACGATAAAAAGCCTAGAGAGAGTCCCACCACCTGGTTTTGAAAAGCTTTTGGACTTCGTCTCCAAGGTTTCAAAGTGATGGTGATTGCATCAGTTTGGTGTTTCAGACTTTCACACACCAGCCCTGCTGACAAAGAGGGCGCAGAGAGCACCCTGCTTTATTAGGGTGCAATTTTAGAAATGACTTGAAATGGCGCATAAGCACATGAGTAATGTGAGCGCTCACACACACACGCACACACACACTAAAGCACACACACACACACACCACACACACAAACACCCACCACACACCACCACACAGCCGAGACCTCTTCACTGTAGTGGATTGTGTAAGAGATAATGGCTGAGCAAAATCAGCCCACTTCAATCCATAATAACACATGCGGTGTGTGTGTGGTGTGTGTGTGTGGGTGTGTGTGTGTGTGTGTGTGTGTGGTGTGGTGGTTGTGCTGTGTGTGTGTGTGTGTCAGAGGTGAGTTGAGTAGAGCATGCATGCATTTTTATGTAGGTTGTGGCTCAACAGATGCCACACGCACACACCACACACCACACACACACACACGCGACACACACACACACACACACACACACACACCACACACACACACCACACACACCACACTCACACACATAGCCATCGTAGATCCCACATGGAAAGAAGCAGACTCCACCCACTCTGTTGGACGCATTTTGGACATGTCACTCCCTTAGACTCCTCATACAGGTCTAACCCCAAATAATCTACACACTCCAGTTAGACTCCTCACCATGCAGGCCTAACCCCCAAATAATCTACAGACTCCAGTTAGACTCCTCACCATACAGGTCTAACCCCAAATAATCTCACACTCCAGTTAGACTTCTCACCATACAGGTCTAACCCCAAATAATCTCACACTCCAGTTAGACTCCTCACCATACAGGTCTAACCCCAAATAATCTCACACTCCAGTTAGACCTCACCAACAGGTCTAACCCCCAAATAATCTACACACCAGTTAGACTCTCACCATACAGACTAACCCCAATAATCTCACCTCCAGTTAGATCCTCACCCTCAGGTCTAACCCCAAATAATCTACACACTCCATTAGACTCCTCACCATACAGGCCTAACCCCAAATAATCTCCCCATCCAGTTAGACTCTCACATACAGGTCTAACCCAAAAACTATCACACTCCAGTTAGACTCCCACCTACAGGTCTAACCCCAAATAATCTCACACTCCAGTTAGACTCCTCACCATACAGACCTAACCCCAAATAATCTACACACACCAGTTAGACTCCTCACCATACAGACCTAACCCCAAATAATCTCACACTCCAGTTAGACTCCTCACCATACAGACTAACCCCAAATAATTACACTCCAGTTAGACTCCTCACCATACAGGTCCAACCCCAAATAATCTCACACTCCAGTAGACTCCTCACCATACAGACCTAACCAAATAATCTCACACTCCAGTTAGACTCCTCACCATACAGACCTAACCCCACATAATCTCACACTCCAGTTA
>NC_045756.1:15198670-15203772 GCF_008692095.1 Etheostoma spectabile | reverse complement strand
CCCATACAGGTCAACCCCAACTAATTACACACTCCAGTTAGACTCCTCACCATGCAGGTCTAACCCAACAATCTACACACCCAGTTAGACTCCTCACCATGCAGGTCTAACCCCCAAATAAATCAACAGACCCAGTTAGACTCCTCACCATAAGGTAACCCAAAAAATCTACACTACCAGTTAGACTCTCACCATACGACCTAACCCCAAATAATCTCACACTCCAGTTAGACTCTCACCATACAGGTCTAACCCCAAATAATCTACACACTCCCGTTAGACTCCTCACCTACAGGCTAACCCAACAATTACACACTCCAGTTGATCTCACCATGAGGTCTAACCCCAACTAATCTACCACACTCCAGTTAGACTCCTCACCATGCAGGCCTAACCCCAAATATCAACCAACTCCAGTTAGACTCCTCACCATACAGGCTAACCCCAAAATCTCACACCCAGTTAGACTCTCACCATACAGGTCTAACCCCAAATAATTCACACTCCCAGTTTGACTCTCACCAACAGGTCTAACCCCAAATATCTCACACTCGTTAGACCTCTCACCATACAGGTCAACCCCAAATAATCTCACACTCCAGTTGACTCCTCACCATCAGGTCTAACCCCAATAATCTCACACTCCAGTTAGACTCCTCACCATACAGGTCTAACCCCAAATAATCTCACACTCCAGTTAGACTCCTCACCATACAGGTCTAACCCCAAATAATCTCACACTCCAGTTAGACTCCTCACCATACAGGTCTAACCCCAAATAATCTCACACTCCAGTTAGACTCCTCACCATACAGGTTAACCCCAAATAATCTCACACTCAGGTAGATCTCACCTACAGGTCCAACCCAATAATCTCACACTCCAGTTAGACTCTCACCATACAGCCTAACCCCAAATAATCTCACACACCAGTTAGACTCCTCACACATCGACATAACCCCAAATAATCTAACACTCCAGTTAGACTCCTCACCATACAGGTCTAACCCCAAATAATCTACACACTCCAGTTAGACTCCTCACCATACAGGTTCACCCCAAAATATCTACCACTCCAGTTAGACCTTCACCATACAGGTCTAACCCCAAATAATCTACACACTCCAGTTAGACTCCTCACCATGCAGTCTAACCCCAATAATACACACCAGTTAGAATCCTC
The DNA here is from genome assembly GCF_008692095.1 of Etheostoma spectabile. Classification (NCBI taxonomy): domain Eukaryota; kingdom Metazoa; phylum Chordata; class Actinopteri; order Perciformes; family Percidae; genus Etheostoma; species Etheostoma spectabile. The sequence goes on along the minus strand of NC_045756.1, from coordinate 15,202,589 downwards.
ACCATACAGGCTAACCCAAATAATCTACACACCCATTAGACTCCTCACCATACAGCTAACCCACAATAATCTAACACTCCAGTTAGACTCCTCACCATACAGGTCTAACCCCAAATAATCTCACACTCCAGTTAGACTCCTCACCTACAGGCTAACCCAATAATCTACACACTCCAGTTAGACTCCTCACCTCAGGTCTAACCCCTAATCTACACACTCCAGTTAGACTCTCACCATGCAGGCCTAACCCCCAAATAATCACAACTCCAGTTAGACTCCTCACCATACAGGCTAACCCAAATAATCTCACACTCCAGTTAGACTTCTCACCATACAGTCAACCCCAAATAATCTCACACTCCAGTTAGACTCCTCACCATACAGGTCTTACCCCAAATAATCTCACCATCCAGTTAGACTCTCACCATACAGGTCAACCCCAAATAATCTAACACTCCAGTTAGACCTCCTCACCACAGGTCTAACCCAAATAAATCTCACACTCCAGTTAGATCTCACCATACAGGTCTAACCCCAATAATCTCACTCATTAGTTGACTCCTCACATACAGGTCAACCCCAAATAATCTCACACTCAGTTAGACTCCTCACCATACAGGTCTAACCCCAATAATCTCAACACTCCAGTTAGACTCTCAACAGACCTAACCCCTCCAGTTAGACTCTCACTTATACAGGCAAATTGTATAATATATATATATATATATATATATATATGGTATACAGCATGTATACATACACACTCTGTTTTTAGAATAAATTCAAAACAGGATTATACTTTATATTTTAAACATCAAGGATATTTCTAGAGAAGCAACAGTTAAGTTTACAACAGCAATGTCCCAATGTAATTTCACTGGAAGCAAATCTGAAAAAGAACAGTTCCGACATCCCAATACTGTGTGAAGTTCTGAAAGAACGAAGAACATACAGAGTACATCAGTGAGTATCAGTATGTGGAACTGTTTTGTGGCCACCAGGGGGCATCGGTTAGAAGGCACACCAGATGCTCCTTCAGGTATTTTATTGGATGGTGTGTGTGCTTCTGAATCAGACATGCATGCAAATAATGAGTAAAATCTAGACCAATGTTTCTCAAATGGATGGGGGTACGGGTACCCCTGGGGGTACTTAGGAGGACTGGAGGGGGTATGTAAGATATTTTGCAAAACGTTTTTCAGTTACAAGGCTGTAGTTATTTCTACTGCCTTTTTTGTCACTGTTTTTTAAGTTTGTCACTTTTTTTGAAGATTTTGTCGTTTGTTTTATACCTATTCTTGCCTTTCTTCCTAACTTTTTCCAACAGGTTTTTTTTCTTCAAAGGTTTTGTCCCTTTTTCAAAGTTTGTTGCTTTTTTGGATTTTTTTGTCTCTTTTGTCGCACTGGTTCTACCGTTTTTATTGCTTTTTTGAAGTTTGTGTCACTTTTTGACATTTTTGTTACTATTTTTCGACTAATTCTAGCCTTTCTTCCCTTTTTCTACCATTCTTTTCCACTTTGTTTTTTTGCCTTTTTTATTAGCATTTAAACATTTTCCGTGTTTTTCATTTTAAGTAAAAATAAAATCTATCATTGTTCCTCTTTATATAGACTTTTTTTTCTACCTAAAATGATTTGCGCTGGTTAGGGGGTACATGGCTTAAAAAACTGTTCATAGGGGGTACATTATTGAAAAATTCTTGAGAACCACTGATCTAGACTGTATATAATTTAAGTAGTTACATAATGTAACATAAATATAATAAAACATACACACAAATTATAGTTTTGTTATATATGACTTTAATGCAGTGTTATAAAAACGCTCATTACTAAGCAAATTCAAAACTTAAAAATGCAATATTTCCCTGTTCAAAGATTGATTCGCTGCACATTAGTACAACATTACACAATATGCTGAATCTGTTGTGATGGGGGCGGAAGGAGGACCCAAACGCAGTGTAGCAGGTGGAAGGCAAAAGCGTTTATTGGGGAAAACACAGCAGCAACGGATACCAAAAAACGTCAAAACACAGGGAGCCAGAGAAAAACCAAAAACCGAAGCACAAGGGCTGGAAACTCACAGGGGAAGGTAAACAGGCAAAAAATCACGGGAAGTCTTACAGGAGCTGGAACAGAGGAGAGGTGACGACACGCTGGAGACAACAAGGATCTAACAAGAGGCAAAGGAACACTGGGGTTAAATACATGAGGAATGAGGCAATAGGGAACAGATGAGACAACAGGTGAATCAATTAGGGCGGGCTGGACAATCAGACAAACAAAGTAACGCTGACTAGACAAGACAGCCAAGACAGGAAGTTGACTACCAAAATAAAGCAGAAAGCATAACAAACACACAGGGAAACATAAGACAAAGCTATGACACCAGACTAGGAAAAACCGGGACAAAAACACCGGGAGGCCAAATGGGAAAATAACCCCAACAAAACCCAACCCCACAACAGATCAGCTTTAAAAAATAATACAAATGAGCTGCAGAATTCCACCTTAAATAAGCAGTTTTACACAGAATAACAAACAATATTTCCAATAATACCCTCATTATTTTTGCAGCGTTCCAAACAATATAGACATGGGCAGCAACGTTCCCAATATTATTGCAGTGCAATAATGGTATTATGAATAAGTAGCTCTTATTTGCTGGTAGTACTTCAAGAATTATCGGTAATGTACAAGGATTAATAATATCTCATTTATGACTTAATGCAGGAACAATATGTTAATTATTGCCTCAATGAAGGTATTTTAATCATTGATATTTCTGATTTATTGATGATGGTCAAGTGTTTGGCAAAAAAACTGACACCAGTGTACATGCTGCATATCCTGAGGAACTGTAGTTTTTTGTTGTTGTTAGCTAAACATAACGTTTTTATTATTTCATGTCTCTAGCCTGTATCTCCAGCCCCTCCAGCTAATGACAACAACATTTTCAATTTTACTTAAAAGCTAGGCTACTATGTATATGGACATTTGCACTCAAATTAGCATTGTTTTTTTTTAGTTAATTATGACTGTGGTTATAGTTAGGATGTGTTCTCAAAAAACAATAAACACATGCTTTAAAAAGAAAGACAAAAAAAACCCAATGATAATAATGTATACTTTATTAATCCTGCAAGGGGAAATAACAGTTTACATTCTGTTGATATCACACACATTACACACAGGCTTGAAAATACACACACGTGCACTGAAAGTTGGGGGTTTGGTGCCTTACTCAAGAGCACGTTGGCAGTGCCCAGGACCATACTTTGGTCTGTATAGGGACTCAAACCAGCGACCCTCTGGTTCCTAACCCAATCCTACTGATTGAGCTACTGCCACCCCCCGAACAGGATAATGATGTAAGCGTTATGTAGTAATAATATCTGGTATGGCTCTGTAGTCACTGGTTCACATGGCATTGAAGCTATTAAAAAAATGCAGAATGTTCATAAAATATGATTATGAAAGAAAAGAAGCACTAAAATCAAATGAAAAGAAGTGTGTCTCATTTATTTAGTGTACCTATACAAGTTGGCATTTTATGGCAGTCACTAGGTCACATGACATAAAAGCCATTAAAAAAAAAAGAATTCTACATTAGCAATCAAAGTAACTGTGCAAAATATGAGATCTATTTAAATATTTATACATTTAATATATTATTAATAGGGCTGACTAAATTAACACAAAAATAAAAAGTTAACGCAAATACCGATACCGGATAAACGGATGAAAATGGACGGATGGATGGATGGATGGATGGACAGACCCTCTTAGTGACTTATAAATATATTCAAATATATTTCTGATGTAATTCATTCCCATAAATGCAGTCCACAACTCCTCAGTTAAACAGCCCTGCCTCCCCCTCTCTCACTGCACAGTTTAACAGTCAGTAGATGTGGGG
>NC_045756.1:15198192-15198660 GCF_008692095.1 Etheostoma spectabile | reverse complement strand
ACAGCAGAGACAGAGCGGCGGAACGGGAGTGGATGGCTAGCGGAAACAACTTTCCATGAGCTAAAAGGATGCACAAAAGGATCTTTTAATAGTTTCAAATTCCTTCCAAATGGTTATTATTATTAATTTATATTTGTTAAGTTATTTGCATGGGCTATTGATGTGAATTGAGTTACCACCGGAGTTATTGAGTCTTAAATACAATTTGACCATTAAAAACTTGGAAAATATCCCTTTTAAAGTTCCCATATTATGAAAAGAAATCACTTTTAATGGGATTTGGTGTTATTGTTTTGGTGTTATTTTGTGTCTCTGGTGCTTCCACACATATACAAACTTGGGAAAAAAAACTATCCCTGCTGTTTTGAGTGTGACCTGGTTTCTGAATGTCCTCTGTCTTCAGTCAAGCTGAGCTGTTCAACATCTGCACTGCTTTCTACGTCACTAGCCGAGATGAGGTGGCTAACC
>NC_045756.1:15187728-15198182 GCF_008692095.1 Etheostoma spectabile | reverse complement strand
AGCTCGTTCTCAATGGCAAAACACTGCTACAACACAGACTAGTTGCCCATTATCAAAAAAAGTAGTCCAAAAGAACTACTTTCTGTCCCTGTTCAGTAGGTATTCCACAAGTGGCCCTCGTCTAGAAGAAGTCTCCCAGCTTATCCTGCCTTGGACTGACCAAAGTTGGTCGGGAAAATCTGACCATAATGTAATTCTCTCCTGCCTAAATGTGAAGCTATGCTCAAAAGGACTAAACCAGCCATCAAGCAGATACAGATGTGGTCTGAAATGAACAAAGATAAACTCAGGGACTGCTTTGACAACTCAAATTGGGACACCTTCTTTGAATCCTGCCAGGATGGGAAAGAACTGTAGTACTCTAGTCCGGTCTGGGACTTTTTGGACAAATATGGTTTTTGGTCTTGATCGAGTCCAGGTGTCTTTATTATGTTGATAATTATATTGGAGGGAAAGTAAAACCCAAAATGATTTTCTTGATGCTGTCATGTATAAGACCTTTTTTTCTGTCCTGGTCTTGGACTTGACTTGACTCAGACTCAAACCTCTTTGGACTCTTTCTTGACTTGGACTTGAACCTCTTTGGACTCGGTCTTGACTTGGACTCAAACCTCTTTGGACTCGGTCTTGACTTGGACTCAAACCTCTTTGGACTCGGTCTTAACTTGCACTTGACTAGTCATGGCCTTGGACTTGTCTTGGACTCGACTAAGGTGGTCTTGACTACAGCCCTGACAATATCATCATATAGTAAATTCTGTGAGCACTGTGTGTCTGAACTATTGACTATTTCCAAATAATAAACCCTGGGTTTCTAAACGATTGAAAACCTGTATTAATGTAAGAAAAATTGCCTTTATTTGCGCAGGCAATATAGAATTAGTGCATGAAAAAAGGAATCGATTAACAGGGGGGTATCCTCACGGCAAAAATTGAATAGAAATACAAGACAGAGAGTACATTTTTCAGCAGTATTACACTCCTTGTAATGGGAAAAAGATGCAAAACAGGTGACAGGCAAAGTCTTGTAGATGAAATGAATCCGTCTATCTGCAGGTTTGAAGATGTGGGTGGTAAGGGTGAGTGTGATGAGATCTCATCACACTCACAATAGTGGCCGAGTAAGGCCACTGGCCCAGATGGCCTGAAAGCCCGCTTACTTAAAGATTGTGCCCCACAATTAAAAGGTGTTTTCTCAAGGCTTTTTAAATCACTCGTAGTAGTACACACGTCTTGGAAATTTTCTTTAACAAGGCCAAAGAAACCAAAGAAGCCTGGTTCAAGTAAGCCTGAAGACTTCCGACCCATAGCTATCACCTCCATAAAAGGTGATAGATGGGTAAAACATTGGTTGATCTTCTGATCTCTCAAGTGACCAGCGTGTTAGATTCGCTTGTGGAAGTGATGGAGGGACTGATGATGCTGTGCTGGTCCTTCTAAACTCTATTTCAAAACAGCTTGCTCCCTAAAGGGCATGCTAAACAAAAGCTAACAAAAAACTGACCCACTTGGCGAGGCATCATATCCAGCACACGTATAAAACATGGTGCAATAATATCGAGCTAGGGATCAATGTGGCGTTCACACATTCCGCCCCCCCCCCTTTATAAGTACATTTCAATCAGGTTAAAAAAATATTGTGTATGCCAGATCGAGTTGCCGACACAGGCCAAGCTGATTCAACTTCAAGATCAGCAGCTATCCTTTATGGTGGAGGCCACGTAGGCGATGGGCATCCATCACAAGCATGGAGTCTCACTGGGACCATCGCCTCAGTCTCCTGACGCCCGCTGCTCCCACGTCTCCGAGTCACACTCCGGCGTCATTAGATTACAGTACATGAAGACTTTTGTGTTGCAGCCTGTTACAAAAGTAACATGCTTTGCTCGGACCTTTGACATTTGACCTTTGACTTTGAGAGTCACTAGGTATTGCGTGGACTGGGATGATTACCTAGCTTGGAGGTGGTGCTATAACTAAATGCCACTAGTGCACATCTCAGATGAGCTACCTCTCATGCACCACGGCCCATGTAATGCTGAAAAAATTATTTTCATGTACATCTGGAGAAATAACAATAACAAGAAAGCAATGCAGGCAACCTGAATCTTAATAAGCTTAACTCTCTTTCTACAGTTCTCCACTTGTCCCACATATAATTCATTAAAGTATCCACACTAGCAGGATGCGATTTATAGGACGGGGGGGTCATAAAACATCCACAAATTAAATCTACCTTTCAATACCATGGGTATAGTGCCACTCAACCATGCACATATTTATGAAATAGCGCAAAGATTCCACCTGATATAACGCACTTTCAAGCCGGCGTGCGGAATTCATTTTGCGGCAAAAACAAAATACTTTCAGCAAATTTTGGACGCTAACTTGATGCCATCTGCGAAAAAAGCTGAAGTTAAAGAGAGGATGGCTTCTACAAATGGATAATGATCCTAAACACACCTCCTAAACCTTGGTGGATTGCATCAAGAGGCCTAAACTGAAGGTTTTGTCATGGCCTTCACAATCTCCTGACCTCAACATAATTGAAAATCTATGGATAGACCTTAAAAGAGCAGTGCGTGACAGAACTGGAAGACTTTTGGAAGAAAGAATGGGCAAAGATACCTCAAACAAGAATCAAAAGACTCTTGGCTGGCTACAAGAACTGTTTCCAAGCTCTGATACTTGCCAAGAGGCGGGGGGGGGGGGGGGGGGGGGGGGGGGTTCAAGGTATTGACTCAGCAGGGTGCCCAAACATTTAGAGATGTCATTTTTTTTGTTTTCTGTTATTTTGAAAATGTAAATGATGGAAATAAAATCTAACCTTTTGTTGACTTATTATACAAATGTCTAATCTGTCATTTGATGCCTTTTGGAGATTTCTCCATCTTTTCTTGGCTTCTTTATGCACATTAATACAATTTTTTACCAGGGTGCCCAAACTTTTGAACCTCACTGTATATATAAAAACTACTGCCATGTAAGTACGCAAGTGGCGTTAAAATTAAATTGAATATGTAATTAAATAATATAGTAAAAGTAAGTAACCATAATATAAATGATATTGAAGTGTGGCCATACTATAAATAATGTTGAAAGAGTAAGTACTTGTAATGGAAAAATATAAATACAGATAATCAAGATGTCCATAGAGTGTGTGGTGGGTAATTGGAAAACAGGAACAGAAACATTTTTAATAAAACAAACGCCCTTTTGCCCGCTGACACAAACAAAAACAATGCAAATGATAAATGATTGTATGACAACAGTCAAATTGCTGCGATTTCAAATGTAATACTTAGACTACTGTAATTTCAACTGTAATACTTAGACTACTGGGATTTTCTCATGTCAACAAGGATGTAATGTAACTTTACAGCATTCTACTGTAAAAATCTTATACAGTATACAGTAGTGTTGCTGTGAAATCTAAAGGAAATAACTGTAGATTTCACAGCCATTGTTTACACTGTACTCTCCAGGAGTTAATTCACATAAGACATGGTATAAATTTAGAAGAACAGCACTGTGAAGAATTATTAAATGCCCCATTAAAAAAGAAATTTAGTCAAAAAGGATTGGCTGAGGAAAATGACATCACAGGTATCTCTCTCTCTCTCTCTCTCTCTCTCTCTCTCTTTCTCTCGCTCTCTCTCTCTCCCTCGCGCGGGCGCGCGTTCGCTCTTTTTGGTGCGCAAGAAACCATGCTGGAGATGCTGAGCGGCCAGGTTTTGATTTGTCGGGAGAATCACTGAGTAATTTCGAACTAGAAGTGATTAGTTGATATTGATTTGCTGCGTGTTATTATTTTAGATGTCTATGACAAACCGGCTGAAAAACCCCAGAGAGGAGAACTGCAATTTACTAATAACCAGAAAGACAAATCATAAGAGAAGCAAAGGACCAGCAACACAGAGTAAACTAGTTTCCCGGTGGTAGAGGAGGAGAGGAGGATACAATAAAAGAAATAAAAGGATTTTGATTTATAGAAGGACTATCTCTCGGTGCAACAGTCGGTTGGAAACTTGAAGACAGGAAAGTGGAGAGACAGAAAGCGGAGGAATAAGGAAGAGAGGTCTCAGGTCGCCAGCTGTGCCATGCAACATGAGTAACGGCAGTAACGGAGTTGGGGGGCTTCCACCCCCCTGGAACTTCAATGGTAAGTGAAAGGCACTTTGGTAAAGCTTTGCCGTTAATATAAGCAATGCGAATGAAAGGACTACAGGTCAAATATAGCAACCACATGAACAATTCGAATAATATTAATAAAAATGAGGCTTTTTCTTATGCAACCCTGTCATGTAAAATTCTCTGATTGCCATAGGGACTCATGGCATCCAAAATAAAACAGTGCGTAAAGTGCGCAAAGACCCCCCACTACATACATTTGAAGCATAATGATGCATGCAAAGACCCTAACAACACATTTAACATTCATTTTTCATGTTTTCTATTACTAAAATAGTCCGTTTTAAACCCAAATCAATACTGAAGTAAATATTGAAAAAAACATTTTGTTGTGAATATATGACAAAAAAATGACTTTTTTTTTAAATGTACAATACAGGGACTTTTTTAAAAATTACTTTTTAACGTGGATATTGACAGGTTGCAGGCAGAGTGGACACGGTGTCCTAGCATTCTTATGAGTTATGGTAAAATAAATAAATGAGAGCTGCATTTTGACCATGAATATTCTTTATCATAAGGAGTTTGGTATTTCCCTAACTTATTATTGACTGCTTGGAGCTTGGATCATTTGATTTTGACATAATATACATGTTGAAATACATGTGTCTTAATAAAGAAATATAGGACCATATCTAAAGGGTTGAAGGGTGTGTTGTTCTTTGTGTCCAAACAACAAGAGCAGCAGGGCAGAGGAGGAAAAAGTACAATGATGAGAAAGAGGGTGTAGGAAGACAGGAGGTGGAGAAGGAGGAGACGACAAAAACAGTGACATGATGAGGAGAATTAGGGTTTCAGAGATTAAAAAGCCTGAATACACACTCCTCCCCTCCTTCCTCTCTGCACTCCGCTCTTCTCCTTCACCATTTTCATCACCGCTTCTTCTTTTCCTCATCTTTTCCCTCCTCTTTTCATGTCATTACCGGAATTTAAAAGTGATAAGGCTCGAAAGGGGAGAATCATACGAAAGGATTAGTACAAAGTGTATAAACTGACTATACAACATATACATAACAACACATATGTGACATGTGTATTGTATTCATGAGTACCGTGCAAATCTCAAATCTGCCTAAAAGCATATACCAGACACTTCAGTGCAGTGAGGATCCCACAGTGTGTGTGTGTGTGTGTGTGTGTGTGTGTGTGTGTGTGTGTGTGTGTGTGTGTGTGTGTGTGTGTGTGTGTGTGTGTGTGTGTGTGTGTGTGTGTGTGTGAAATACATTGAGTGGCATAGAAGACTCTCAATGACCAGACAGTGACACTCCTTGACATAAAAATGACGGCTCTTTTAGTTGTATGGGGGACAAGTCAGGTTATGCTACTACAAGGTGTTTTTACATTTTTATATGTTATGCACTTCTAAATAAACTCATGTACATATAGGTAACTGTATGGAGAAGCAACATATTAGACACACTACTAGACGACAGTGTGTGCAGCCAAATGCAATTAAAAAAAGAACACCTCAAAGAATCACTGTCAAAAGTGATTGTAAGAGGTTACATTCATTGGCCGCTGTATTGAGTGGTCCTGTCACTCAGTGTGTATGGATTATAACAGTCTATTTAACGGTCTTATCACATGCATTCATTATGCTTATAAATTGCATGTACAAAACAACAGCCTGAGAATGAGGTAATACTCGAGATAATGCAAGAACATGTTTCCCAGAAGGGAGAGGGACGATAGAATGATTGACAGCGCAGAGTTCTAGATGAAACATCAGGGGGCTGATGGAACATTCCCCCTCTACTCCATTTTCTGTGATTCCTCCCCTGTCTCCTCCCCTCCATCAGCGGCTCTTCTGTTCTCCTCGCTTCCCTCCCTTTGCCTCTCATGTCTCTTCTCTTCCTTCTGCTCTCCTAATTCTATCCTATTTACATCCTTGCTCCTGCAGAGGACAGACCCCTGTGGTGTAACGGCATGTGTGTGTGTGTGTGTGTGTGTGTGTGTGTGTGTATAAAGAATTTTGGCTGTTGGTGTGTACACATGAGGACATGCATAGACTGTACTGTATGGAGAAAATGTGTGCGGGAAGCGTTCATTTCTTGTGTGTATCTACTGTATTGTTGGGAGTGTGTGATGTGTTTATAAAGTGACTGTCTATTTGTCTTTTTGTAAAATAACAAATAATAATAATAATGTACAAGTATTGTGGTTTAACCAACCAACTGACCAACTACTCTAGGTGCAGTGATTATCATGGTGTTTCTTGATCAAAATCTTAGGTAATAACCTTTTAATCTTATTTATTGCTCATCCGGCCATTTATAACCAAGTTTTTTGTTTACATTTTGTTAAAAACTTGACTTGCTATTTACATTGATTATATAACTTGCTATTTCTATTATTGGCATGTAGATTTGTGGAGATTTCATTGTTAAATGAAATGATTCAATATGACAAGTCTTCATTGTGAAGAGGAAAATGTATATGGATGTGGATCAATGTGAAGAAAATGTTTCATTCATGGCTAATATTGGTTTATTATAAGATTATTTGCAGTCATGCGACACAAATGCGTTGAAGGTTTGTAACAACCTGTAGTGCTGCCCCCCCAAAGGGCCTGTTATGTTACATTATGTCCGTCAGAAATGAAGGATATGTCTACTTGCGGTGACTGAGATATGTTCCACTGTATTTAGAAATCAAGTGATGGCCAGCATTAAATATTGCATTAATACTATGTATTTGTTTCAAATTTTTGATTTGGAATATGCTGTAGATTAGTATGTGTTATGGTGGTTCTAATTTGTATAGGCTTCGTCCTATACAAATTTCAAATACAAGGTTCATGACCAACTGCCACTTTGCTTGTTTGAAAGCCAGGATGTCTCTCTCTCCTGGGTGGGCCGAATTCTCTAGGCGGTCAAAGCAGAGAAAGGGGAGGTAACCTTGCCCCTTATGACCTCATAAAGGGCCAGATTCCAGATCGGCCCATCTGAGCTTTCATTTTCTCAAAGGCAGAGCAGGATACCGAGGGCTCGGTTTACACCCATCACCATTTCTAGTTACTGTGGGGCCTTAGGCAGGCTAGGGGAACGCATATTAATGTAAAAAAAAAGTGTGATGAATCCTCTGAGTACACAGTGTTTGGCTGCTGGACACAGATACACCAGTTTGTTTGTCTTCAGTGTAGCTGCTCAACACCTGATTTGGGGTTTTTGGCTACAACGTGGTATTTATTGTCCACACGAGGTGTCAACCTGCGCAGAGCGCGAGGAGACAGATCCACTTTGTTTACTGCAAAATGGAATTAAAACACCCCCCCCCCCACATCATCACATACTCTCCACCATAGATAGATATTGGCATGGGGTACTGTCCATAAGATCATCTCTCAATGCAAATCAAACCAGCTATTAGGCTAACTGAAATAACACCATGTCTATATCTAGGTATGGTGCAGGGTGATGATGTGTGTGTGTGTGTGTGGGGGGGGGGGGGGGGTGGTATTTTAATTCCAAAGGCCAAGGGAACTTTATCAGGATGCATAGTATCCTGATCCATGAAATAACTGGCCTTTAATAATAAAAATGTGCCTGCCTCTATGGGAATTTAACATAGGGAGGTGTATACTAATGCCACCTGTATATTAAGGAAGAATATTTATTTATTTATAATACACGATTCATTCACAAAGAAAATTGGTGTCCTTAAAAGGTTGGATTTTCCTAAATTTTTTGAATTACTGCATTAAGATCAATTTCCAAAGTACATTTTTTTTATTCCTCTTTTTAATCAACTTTCTAGCCACTGGAAGTCCTTGCACGCAACAACCAGGAGCTGTAGAGGCAGCTGCGAGTGAGAAACAGAACATATAGGGAGAGGCAAAGAATATGACCTGCGTGGTTAAAACCAAGCAGCAAGTGCACAGTGCAGCGCTCGAGGGCATACATGTAAATATGCTCTCAAAGTTTATATAAAACAGAATCAAGCATTCAAGCTATATACGTCTGACAAAAAGAAATACACACTTTTTGTTGTGAATTTACACAGTTCTATGAATTTGGCCCCTGGTGTGGTGCAACAGGTACTCTTTCTCCTGGAATGAGGCCAACTCTAAAAACTTTTCATGTCGGTCACTTTTTCAGATGTTCCTGGATGATGTATAACTGAGACTAAAATCACATCCTTGCAGGGGTGCACATGTTTTCTTAGTTTCGGGCTTTTCCAGCTTTTGCTAGGCTGCTCTGGGCAATGGTGCCACTCTGGCTTTCTGCTTCTCATCAGACTATCAGTCCAAATCCTCCCTGTTTCTGTCAGGGATCTGAGAGTTTCCTTTCTGACTGATTCTGCTGACAGCTGTCACATTCCAGCAGCCTGCACTGTTGAGTTGAATGTGTCTGGGGTCTTCTCTGGCAGATGCATTCTGGTTGTCCTGTACCTGTCTTCCCTGTAATGCAGTAGTGTTAACTGGCCCAGGCCTGCCAGGACTTTGCTCTTTTAATTCACAAAGTTTCAGCTGTCACTTATCACTGTCATCAGCAGGCAGGCTGCTGAGTCACGGGCAGAAGCCTCCATATTTAAACGGTATCTTGCTTACATGTAGACTATTTGACACAGTGGAACTTCAGAAGAATAAAGAATAAACACAATGGCACAATGTATTTTGCAGCGTTTTGCTAACTATGTGAAGTGATCAAATGCTCAGTCTTTAATGATGTAAATGTATGTTGTTGTCAACTTGTGTTGGACCATTACTCGCGTGAAATAAAAACCTTTTTTTCCAATGTTTTACTAGAAAAAATAAAAATAAAAATAAACAACAAGCAAACACCAGAGAAAAAATAAAAATAAAGATCGAAATAAAAATCAAACCTATACATCCTGATAAACATGTGTCATCACACATCTATCAGCAGGCCCAACTACCTAAATAAGTAACAAAACATTAACTGATGTAAAAAACAGAAAATCAATATCATTATTTTATGGGAACCTTGGTAAGGTAATTAAGAAAAAAAACAAATATGTGTCAAATTCTACTCTTTTTTTAGTTCTATACAAATTGATTACCAGTCTTTATTTTCATATCCTTTCAGAGTAAAGTAACATTTAACAGCGTCTTTAAAAAGAAATCTTTTCCCCAGCAAAGTGCTCAAATTAACTGCTTGCCTCTGTAACATCTCCCAATATGACAGAAAAAGAACTCTGGTTGAAAGCACAGCTTTGTTACATTACACAACTTTGGAACCTGGCTCCAAAAGGCAGACACAATGTAGCCTAATGTTGACTCAGCGTCCATGAAACAACAACACTCATCTGACTAAGAGTTTCCACCCTGTTCTATGCACCATACAGTGGGGTTCGAAAGTTTGGGCACCCTTGGTAAAAAAAATGTATTAATGTGCATAAAGAAGCCTAGAAGAGATGGAAAAATCTCCAAAAGGCATCAAATGACAGATTAGACATCCGGATAATATGTCACAAAAAGTTAGATTTTATTTTCATCATTTAAACTTTCAAAATAACAGAAAACAAAAAAATGGCTTCTGCAAAATTTTGGGCACCCTGCAGAGTTTCTGGCATGCATCGCCCCCTTTGGAAAGCTGAGACCTGACAGTGTCATGGATTGCTCTCAATCATCGTCTGGAAAGACCAGGTGATGTCAATCTTAAGGTTTTAAATCCACAGACTCATCTGACCTTGCCCCTACAATCAGCACCATGGCTTCTTCTAAGCAGTTGTCTAGAAAACTGAAACTGAAATTAGTTGACGTTCACAAAGCAGGAGAAGGCTATAAGAAGATAGCAAAGTGTTTTCAGATGCCAATATCCTCTGTTGGAAATGTAATTAAGAAATGGCAGTCATCAGGAACAGTGGAAGTTAAAGCAAGATCTGGAAGACCAAGAAAAATATCAGACAGAACAGCTCGCAGGATTGTGAGAAAAGCAAGTCCAAACCAACGTTTGACTTTACGATCCATCCAGAAAGACCTGGCAGACACTGGAGTTGTGGTACACAATTCCACTATAAAGAGATACTTTTACAAACATGGTCGTCATGGAAGAGTTATCAGAAGAAAACCTCTTCTACATCCTCACCACAAAAATCTGCGTTTGAAGTTTGCAAATGAACATGTAGAGAAGCCTGTGCATTGTGGGAACAAGTTCTGGTGGACCAATGAGGTTTTTGGCCGCAATGAGCAAAGGTACGTTTGGAGAAGAAAGGGCACAGAATTTAATGTTTCTGTCCAACTGTTAAGCATGGGGGGGTGGATCAATCATGCTTTGGGGTTTTATTGCAGCCAGTGGCAC
>NC_045756.1:15187614-15187718 GCF_008692095.1 Etheostoma spectabile | reverse complement strand
TCACGAGTAGAAGGAAAAATGGATTCAATAAAATTTCAGCATATTTTGGACACTAACTTGATGCCATCAGTGAAAAAGCTGAAGTTAAATAGAGGATGGCTTCT
>NC_045756.1:15187433-15187604 GCF_008692095.1 Etheostoma spectabile | reverse complement strand
AATGATCCTAAACACACCTCAAAATCCACGGTGGATTACAACAAGAGGCGTAAACTGAAGATTTTGCCATGGCTTTCACAATCTCCTGACCTCAACATTATTGAAAATTTATGGATAGACAGCCCAGAAATCTCAAAGAACTGGAAGACTTTTGGAAGGAAGAATGGGCAA
>NC_045756.1:15167911-15187408 GCF_008692095.1 Etheostoma spectabile | reverse complement strand
GATCTGGGCAAAGATACCTCAAACAAGAAGCGTTTCCAAGCTGTGATACTTGCCGGAGGGGGGGGGGGGGGGGGGCGGGTACAAGGTATAACTCTGAGGGTGCCCCAACATTTGCAGCGCCATTTTTTTGTTTTCTGTTATTTGAAAGTGTAAATGATGGAAATAAAATCTAACATTTTGTGACATATATACAAATGTCTAATCTGTCATTTGATGCCTTTTTGCTTGGCTATGCACATTAATACAAATTTGTACTTTACCCACGGATGGTGTAGTGTGGGTCCCCTAATACGTATCCAAAGTCTCTTTATATAGACATTAGTGGTCCCCTAATACTGTATTGAGTCCTCTTATAGACCTTAGCGGTCCCTTAATACTGGATCTGAAGTCTCTTATTATAGACCTAGTGTCCCTAATACTGTACCCAAAGTCTTTAATCCAGGCCTAGTGGTCCCCTAATACTGTATCTGAAGTCTCTTTATATAGGCCTTAGTGGTCCCCTATACGTATCTGAAGTCTCTTTTATATAGGCCTTAGGTCCCCTAATACTGTATCTGAAGTCTCTTTCCAAAATTCAGCCTTTGTGCAGAATTACAGCCATAGAGCCAGTCCCACAATGAGCTTTCCTTAGCATGTGTCATTGCTAAATCGTAGCTTTTGAGAAGGGGAGAGGGGGGGCAAGGTGGAGGATGGGGTGTGGCCTTGACAACTGCCACTTTGCTCGTTTGAAAGCCAGATTTTCTCACGGGTGGGTCAAATTCTCTGGGCGAGCAAAGCAGAGAGAAAGGGGAGGTAACCTTGCCCCTTATGACCTCATAAGGAGGAAGATTCCAGATCAACCCATCTGAGCTTTCATTTTTCAAAGGCAAAGGAGGTTTTACACCTATCACCATTTCTAGCCACCGGGGACCATAGGCAGGCAGGGGGAATGCATATTGATTAAAAAAACCAACATTTTTATGCCAAAGACCTTTAAAAATAACTAGCATGTATTTTTGATATCTATGGATATCATCTGTGTTTTTTTTTCCATAGGCTAAATAAAGGTATTTCCACTGTAAATTGGTGCATAAAAGTGTATATTTCCATCTCAGGCATTACTCTTTTCTTTTACCTTCAGCGGATACTTTTTTACTTAATTTGGATATTTGATATATTCGCCTGATTGATTCTGATCCGTTTTTCACAGCATAACTTTGTGAACTTTCAGATTCTGCAGTTTCCTGTCCCTTTTCTTGGTTATGGTTTTTAAACGTATGTAGTTTCTTGGCTTGTTTACCCCCATGAACACACGTAACATCTTATTATCGTAAGGGTGCACATTTTATGTTTGTGTTCTGGATACATGGAATACAGGCAACAAGGAAAGGACATAATTCAGTACAGGATACGTTTAGTGTTTAAGGATAATTGTCTTAATGGAATCATTAGGCAGGGTTTTGACGTACCTTCCTGCTTATAACTAAAACTTCTCATATCATCAACCAAATAACCCAGGGAATGTAGTGTAGGTGGAGAAAAGCTGCGCTGGAACATTCCGAGCTCTTGGGTGTCCTCTGGCATTTTCGGGCCGATCTCTCCCATGTAGCGGTTTGGCTTAAATCATTTGTCCATTTCTCTCCATTGGCAGGCAGCTGGAGCTTTGCTGCTCCATTGGATGAAGTGATTGTGTTCGACAACTGGAGGTTAAGTGGGAGTTTTTTTCTTTTAAAGGCAGCTGTGAGCCGGCCTTTGGAAGGGGTGTTGCTTGGCCCACCTGCAAAGGCAACGGGTGGTAGTTGGAAGAGTTTTTGGAAAATAAAAGGAGCAGAGAGAAGAGTAAGAGACTTTTGGCTTCTTCGTTTTATAGTCAGCTGTCTGCAACTTCTAGCCTCCCATTGATAAACTTTACAGTTAATTCTTTCCTTTTCACTTTTCTTTTAAAAGAAGTAAAAATGTTCATCTTACTTAACTTCACTAATTCTTCCTATTTTGAAGTTGGGCCTCCTCAGATGCTAAACACCTAATATATGTGCGCCTTGGGTGGTTGAGCCCTCTAAATATATGGTAAGCTTCTATCCCAGCTCCTCCTGTTCGCATATCCTGAATGCTAAACCTAAGTTGCTCCCTGGATGCTTTACAGTGTACAATAAAACATTAAATGACTGGGACGTTTAAAATCAAAATATCTATCAATACAAGTGAGAACTTGTGCAATGACAACAAAGTTGAATCTAATCTAAGCTAGTGGTCTCGGTGGTTCTCATGTTCAGTGTTAGACCAGGAATCGAACCACCAACCTTCCGATTGGGT
The DNA here is from genome assembly GCF_008692095.1 of Etheostoma spectabile. Taxonomy (NCBI): domain Eukaryota; kingdom Metazoa; phylum Chordata; class Actinopteri; order Perciformes; family Percidae; genus Etheostoma; species Etheostoma spectabile. The sequence continues at coordinate 15,185,116 of NC_045756.1, read as the reverse complement.
AGGCAAACCACCTGAGCCCCCAGATAGAAAACTAGTGTTTAGTTTTTGTGGTCGCGATCAGAATGATGAATTTTAAACAAAGCTTCTTATTGTTACTAAGCAACTAAGTACATACATACATTAATAAACATTTTAATTTAGCAATACAAAATCTGTTTCTTTTGTTCCTTTTACATGTGTGGTTGCAGATAAATGTTCTAATATAGTGCTTTCTAGTCTTAATGACTACTGAAAGTGCTTTTACATAGTACAGGAACCATTCACCATTCACACACATTCATATGTGTGTGTGTGTGTGTGTGTGTGTGTGTGTGTGGTGTGTGTGTGGTGTGTGTGTGTGTGTGTGTGGTGTGTGTGTAAAGTTAAGTCACCAATATGCAATATATAGCAGCGAAGACCCTATTAAAAGAAGGAATGTGACTATTATAATTAATCACATTTTTTAAGGACTTAACAATACTCAAAAACTCAGGCCTGGTTACATTTTTACATTTTTAACGGTTTCAGGAATAGGCGCACCAAAATGGCTCGCTAGGCCCCCTACAAAATTAAAGGGGTACACATTTGTAGCATGTCAAGACGTGCAAAAAAGTAATTGAGCATACCTTAAACCCAACAGGAGTGGGGTAACTTGAGTGTACATTGTCCAATTGGCTCAAAACTTTCAGAATCCCTTAGACGACCCTGACAACGTGTAAATACAGATATATAGTCAAAGTCATAGCACCCCCAGTGGCAACAGGAAGTAGACCCCAAAACTATATAGCATACTAAGAACTACTCTGAGAGATTTCATTCAATCAACTTCAAATTTGGCATATGGCATCTAAAGACCTCAAAATGAAAATGTATTAAAAGCAAAAATTTTGTTCAATGGTGTGGGTGTCAGCAATTTTGAGCATTTATCGATGAATGAAGAAGTGTGTTGAACTTTAGTGTACATTGTCATATTGGCTGGAATTTCTTACCATTGACAGAGGCCAAGCTGAGGACATCTATAGGCGCAAAATGACTTTTGGCCAAAGTACCCTCTGCTGGCAACAGAACATCCCATTTACATAACTTTAATATGTGGTGTACATGTGATACTGAGCCACGCCCATGTACTCAGACTCTGCTTTCTGGCTTTTGAACCATCATGGGTAGTCTTGTGTGAAGTCATTGAACTCAGCAGAGAGTTATTGTAATGATATGTTAAGATGTCTTAAGACTTTCCTTTTGATAAAGCTTATAGTTAAGACATAGAATTGAATATTGTTAGGAGTGAGGAGTCGCAGCGTCCGCCCGGCCACGCTTTCGTCATGTTGTCAGATATCTATCATCAATCAAGTAAATAAAAATGAAGGGAGACTTGGCATACAGCCCGATCCGGTTGGGGAGAGTTCTAGCTGACCAGGCCCCTCTTTACCCTGTCTCTCTTGGTTATGCTTTGATAAAGCTTTAGTTGGCATAGAATGAATATTGTTAGGGAGTGGGGAGTCGCAGCTTCCGCCAATTCGGCCCACTGCTTCTCGTCATAGTTGTCAGATCATCTATACATAATCAAGAATATAATAAAACTGAAGGGAGACTTGGCAACAGCCGATCCGGTTGGGGAGAGTTCTAGCCTGACCAGGCCCTCTCTTTACCCTGTCTCTCTTGGTATGCTTTGATAAAGCTTATAGTTGGGCATAGAATTGAATATGTGTAGGGAGTGGGGAGTCGCAGCTTCCGCCTAATTCGGCCCACCTGCTTCTCGTCATAGTTGTCAGATCTATCTATCATAATCAAGAATATAATAAACTGAGGGAGGCTTGGCATACAGCCCCATCCGGTTGGGGAGAGTTCTAGCCGACCAGGCCCCTCTCTTTACCTTGTCTCTTTAGTTATGCTTTGATAAAGCTTATAGTTAGGGCATAGAATTGAATATGTTAGGAGTAAGAGAGTCCAGCACGTCCGCTAATTCGAACACCAGATTCTTGTCGGAGTTGTCAGGTCTTTCTATATATAATCGAGAATATAATAAAACTAAAGAGGAGCCTGGCATACAGCCCGATCGGTTGGGGAGAGTTCTAGCCCACCAGGCTCCTCTCTTTACCCTGTCTCTCTTAGTTATGCTGTAATAGTTTAGACAGCTGGGACTTCCTTTGACACACTGAGCTCTTCTCTCTATCTTCTATCTTTCATTATGTGCATCCATGTACCAGAAATGCAATACATGATTACGTATGTACCAGCGAACAATTTTGTAGACAGAGAACAAAGGAGTGGAGACAGGGACAGAGCGCATAAAACAACCAAACCAACTCTGACTTACTTCTTCCGATATGATAGATGACATTTGAGGTGGAAGGTTTATATCATTTGTGTCAGTGCATCAGTGGATAGAAACTCCGGGAAGTCATAGCTAGGTGCAGTCCAGGAAGGGAGGAAGGCGGTTAAACAAAAGAGCATGGCAAAGCACGGGGGTGGCCAGCGGTGGCCATGGCCACCAAAGCTAAGTCCCCGACAAAGGTGTCCACTGCTGATTCAGTTTCATTAACTTTTTTACTCAACTCCATTAAAAAGAAATGCAAATTTTGAAAAAATTTGGTGGTCTGTAGACCCATCGCTGTGACGTTGCGCTAAAACAACAATCACTTCAGGGTTGACAAATGACATTTAATTGGATTTGCAATGGCAAGCTTGTACTCAACAACATCTGTTGGCATTTTCTGCGCAATGGTGGGAGTTGTGAGTTTCTGTAAATAACATCACAGAGCAAGGTCTAGACCTGCACTTTCATGAAAAGTGCAGTTGTTGGGATTTGAATGAATGTTATCATTTAAAATATATAAACATGGATCGGACACTGTATGACTTTCGCTGTGCGTATTTGATGTAGATGCGCTGGAGTTTTGCTGTGTCTTTGATAACAAAAAAGAGTTATGAACAGCGACATCTCATCACGGTCTGACTGACTGGAGGTATTGGGGTGGTCGGTGGCCCAAAAGATAACATAGGTCTCCAATTCTAATGCAAGTTAAAGTGTTGAGATGAAGCCCCAAACAAAGTTTTAGAGGAATGAGATGAGTTCATGCAGTGCTGTTTGCCCAGCGCTGTTAATTTGATTTTTCAATCCGGAATTTATCAAAAAACAAACATTATGATTTAATCTACAGACCATCGTAATGAAGCCTTACAGCGCCACTAGCATATCATCATCCATTTGGTTTCTACCCTGTGATGGCCTAGTTTTTTGGGCATGGCAGTTGCCATGTTGCATATACTGTGTGGACTGTGTGTTTGTATGTGAATAGTGTGCAGCCCCAGATGTTGTTACTGGCACAGTCCCTGTGAGCTGGCATAAATGGGCACAGAGGGATGTAAAGTTGGACAGCGAGGGTGGGATGCAGAGGGGCGATAGAGGAATTAGGGGAAAGGGGTTTGACAAGAGACAGATGAGGGTTCGGGCCAACTGTTCAATGCTAGAGAGAAGTGGGTAGGATTAGAACTGATTGTGCTAACATTGCTAAAATTTCTCATTTACCCATCATACATTTAAAAAGAATGTGGTAATAACTACAGTTAATGAGAATCAAAGGATGGATGGAGTGGATGGATAGATTGACCTCAACTGCCACTATTTAAATTGGGCCTCATTTGACACATGCTAGCATTATTTCTTACTCTTTCATGTTTGATACATTACATGGAAACAGTTTCTCAAAGCAAAAGAGTAATGACATAATTCTGAATTGTACAGAGTAATTCTGTAGAAATGCACATGCACTACATGTATTTGATACCATCTTAATTGAATAATTGCACTATTACTCTACAATATGCAACATGGTGCACTTTCCTATACTGTAGAGATATTTTCAGTCTTTTATGATGTTGACTTGTAGAAATGATGTGTGAAACTCGACATAATAACGAATGTTATTGAGCTGCTGCGAAACATATTGTCCAACTCGCTAGATAACATTTTAATCTAGATGTAGGGGAAACTTAGATGGTGCCTAATAACCTTCGCTGTACAGAAATATGCAATAAGGAGACATAAAACAGAGTTTTTTTGAGGACACAGAATGTAATACCCGGATTGTGCTGATGAAATCTAGATAAGGTCAGCTCCAGAGGAAGTGCAAATCTCTGAAGTGACATTGGGGTATTCTGTGGAGGATATAATTCAACAAAGTCATCTTGTGTTTTACATTAGAACTTATGCTGCTGTTAGTACTGATATTAATCACAAAGCAACCCTTTATTAGCATCATGTGTATCCTTGTCCCAGGTTCGAGAGTATTAAGGGTAAAATGGTGCATGGTTAGTAGCTTTGTAAATATCGTAGTACTTAATTACCCTAACTGAAGTGCCATTTCTTCAGAGGTGGGTAGTAACCAAAAATTGCACTCAAGTGAAAGTACTGTTACTTCAGAATATATGACTCAAGTAAAAGCAAAAAGTAGTCATCCAATAATTACTTGAGTAAGAGAAAAAAGTGCTTGGTGAAAAAAACTACTCAAGTACTGAGTGACTGTTGAATAACGTCGGATTTATTTTTAACAAAAGACATCATCAGACAGACAAAACAAATAAAAATAATCTTTAGGCAAATTATAGGTCATCCAATTAAGAAAATAAATTAAGAATTTATTAATTACAAAATGCTAAAGTGTAAGAGGCTTACACATCAAATTTGGATGGATGTATATTACTGTATGTAGGAAATGTTCAAAACATGTAAACCTAAAAGACAAACATTTGCCTTCCACAGCAAAAACAAAAATTAGCGCTAACATGTTTTTCAGTAGATTGTGAGTTTTTGAATGCTGAAATGTCCGTTGTTTTGGTCGACACAGGAGAGACGCCGATAACGTAGCTGCTCTTTTGCATTTTTACTAAAAGGAAAACATGCTTTTATATGAGGCAGGGTTGTTCTCCTCTGTGTCTGCATTCCCACGGTTTATTCTGACATTTTTGTTTTCTACAAACTGTAAAGCTACTGAGATCGCTACTGAGATCGAGTCTGGTCACGGGGTGAGACTGCACAAAGACGATTGATGGCGGAACACAGTCACGTGGCAGAGCCTTGCAGAAGTCTCTCTCTCGCTGTCAAAATAAACAAAAATGAAACGTACGCGGGGGGATAAAAACAATAACGCGTAGATACCAAGTAAAGAAAAGTAACGAGCTCATTCTAGTGTTATTCCATGTCTTGACACCACTCCATGGCTTGCTGCTCATTCACAGGAGCACTTCAGTGACAGACTCATTCTCCCAACAATGCACCACAGAGCGCACAGGAAGTCATTCCTGCCTGTGGCCATCAAACTTTATACTCCTCCTCTAAGTGTCTGACACACAACACACACACACACTGAGAGGTTAAAAAATGGACAATATTACTGTTTTGCGCAATAACCCTGGCCTGAATGTGTGCAATACTCAACTGCTACTTTTTATTAATGATAATTATTATTACTTTCACCATTGCACTCCTAAATCTTGTAATTATGTAAATACTGTTTATATATTCCTTAACTATGTAAATACAGTACATATCCACACCTCCTAAATTTCTTTATTTATATTTCTTATAGAGTTTCTTCTTCACAATCTACTGAAGTAAAAGTAAAAGTATAGCGATTCAAATCTACTCTAGAAGTAAATTCTTTCAAAATCTTACTCAAGTAAATGTAACGGAGTAATTGTAACTCGCGTACATACCTACCTCTGATTTCTTGTAAACAAGGTGTGGAAAGAGCGCTGGTGCGAAGACACAGGGTGTTGAACCTGGGACTTCATCTGCAATTGTGGGCGGCTGTGGCTCAGTGGTAGAGTGGTTGCCTGCAACGGGAGGGTGGTGGTTGATCCCCGCCCCTGCAGTCATTGTCGAAGTGTCCTTGGGCAAGAAGCTGAAACCCCAAGTTGCCCCGGTGCTGCGCATTGGAGTGTGAATGCGTATAAATGTTTATCTGAAAGCAGGTGGCACCTTGTACGGCAGCCCGGCACAGTGTATGAGTGTGTGTGAATGTATCCTGTATGATGTAAAAGCGCTTTGAGCAGTTGCTAAGACTGGAAAAGCGCTATATAAAACAGCACATTTACATAAGCCTTTCCTGCATTAAAGCTCTTTCAACAAATGGCGTCCACATTATGTAACCCCCTTCACAGTGAAACACACTGAACATTAACACAGCGAAATCGGTTTTTCTTCGACTCTTTTCATCCATCAGCCACAGAAGTCACAAGATCCAGGTTAGAACAGCAGCTCTGCTGTATCATTGGTTGTATCATGTCTGCAATGCGTCGTCATAGCACACAACACACGCAATTCAGAGATACAACCACATTCACAGTAGAGTTGTTCTTATTAAAGGTTTCTCTTTCTGTTGTCAGAAAATGAACGATGCATAAATAGTTTAGGTTGTCATAATTTTGTCTTTAGTGTAGTTATTTTGGTAAATGTTGGTTCATGTACTCCACATTCATTCAGATTAAGCTATACAGTTAGGTCCATAAGGTTTTTTTCACCTGTAAATGATGTGTTTCGCTAGCCTTGACCTTTAGTGAATTTTGTTCAGACCAAAAAAATCCTAATTATGAGAATGTTGGAATCAAGGTCATGACCTCCTGCCCTCACCTTAATGGTTTCCTTTAAACGCAGGACTGCTGAAAGAGCCCTAAGACCTGATTTACTGTATACTTAGACTGCTTTTTCTCCCATAGACATTATCAATTAACTCTAAAATTTCTTCAGCTAAGCCAACAATACTGTCTGTTAGACCCATCCCAACTGGGGTTACTTAAAGAAGCTTAACCCCTGGTTATCACTTTGCTAGATTTGATCAACATGTCTTATAACAGGTTATGTACACAGTCATTTAAAGAAGTAGCACCCTCAATCCAGAGGTCTTAGCCAACTAATGACGACAAAGGCACCTGAACAAGTGCCATATTTACAAGATGGGAGTAAGAATGTTCTGTATGTCAAAGCTCTTCTCTAGTAAAAAGTGTGGAGGGCTATATTGGTGCATACAAATCTGAATTTTCTCTTCTAAAGGAGCAAACCATGAAGAAGTGACACGCTCGGAAGCTAAAAGTATACTAAGTACAAGTCCATTTATGCAATATCTATGCTCCAAATGTTTTTTCATAAAGCAATAAACAATGGGGAATATTATGATAGAAAGCAATTATAGCAGGGGATTTTAATCAGGTTTGAATGAGGTGTAAGATAAAACCTTCGTTTTTTATGTAAAAGGGATGGAATGGCCATTGGGCTGCTGATGGAGAATCTAGGTCTGAAGGGTATATGGAGGCTTGTCAACCCCAAGAGAAGAAATATACATTTATTCACTCTCCAGGATAGATCATTTTTCAAGGACCTGGTACATACTGTTCTTGACGTGTGAATTGGACTCATAGCACGACTGATCATGCAGTAGTGCACCTGGGCTTGGTAATGGGTCAGATGGCAATAAGGAAGTAGGACAATGAATTACAGCATCCAGTAGTGAGCAGCAAATAGCTAAAGAACTTGATGATCTTTTCCTGGTGACTATGGGCTCAACAGATCCCTCTAAGGCTTATATTAGAGGGAATATTATTGCTCAGAGTCCCAGCTATGGAAACAGAGAACGCCCATTGAGAGGCATAATGACCTACTATCTAAGCAAGTGGTCACTTTAAAATAAATGAAAATTACATAGAAAGGCAGAAAATGCACTATTAGACTTAAACGTGTTTATTATAAAGTGGGGAAAAATCGGGGAAAATTGTAGCTGACAGCTACGCCAACGGAGGCTAGTTATGCCATATCTGTCGTTTCACCAAGCCGTGATTGTGACGAAACATATGTATATGAGATGAGTAGATATCCTCAATGAGGGCTAGGCGGAAAATCACATGGGTTAAGATGGTTCTCCCGCAGAGTTATGAGACGTATATTAATAAATGGCTCCCTCTTAAAGAGGCGCAATAAAGAATAATTAGCGACCAAATACATCAATGGTTCTCTGCTCTCTTATTTGTTTAAAAAAGATAAAGACCCTACTGATCCCGGATGTTTTAGAACGATTAGTCTGTTAACGTGGACAGCAAAATTCTGATGGAAGTTCTCGCTACCGGACAGAAAGTATTCCGCACATTTAATACACACGATCAAGTGGGCTTTATTAAAGAAGATCATCTTCAGATATTAGGCTGCTGCTGCTCATACATCTTAACGACAACAGCACCCAAAAGAGGCTTTATCTTTGAATGCTCAACAGGCGTCGACAGGGTGGAATTGCATTCCAGGAAAATTTGGATGGGGCAATGGTTTTGTCAAATGGCTGAATGCAAATATTCATCCCCGAGGGTGGCAGTGATGAATGAATGTCACACTCCTTCATCTTAACAAATGGGATCCTCTTAGTTCCCTGCTTTTTACATTTCTGGAACCTCTGGCCACTGCAGTAAGGGACAAGAGCAGTATTAAAGGGGTGTCGCATGGTGCAGAGGAACACAAAAATGTTCTTTATGCAGATGATTTTTTGTTGATTGGTGAGGATTCTCTGCCAATACCTAACGTTTTATCCACAATGAGTCTTTTTCAAAATTGTCAGGGTATAAAAATAAAAGGGCAGCAATCTGAAGGCATGCCAATGTCCAAACGTTACAAACAATTACACATTTCAGTTTAAGTGGAGGCAGACTGGAAAGACATTTTGTAGGTATAGGGTGTGTCCAGGACATGGGTATATTAATTGCTGGTTAATATGTCCCTTTAATGAGGAAAATTCATTTTAAATTTGGATAAATGCAACATGATAAACTTGACCTTATGGGGGGGAAAATTTATATAGTCAAGACGGTGGGTGTGCCACAATTTAATTACTCTCTATAATACGAACAGTGACCATTCCTGACAATCTTCAAGCAATTAATAATTTGACTAAAGAGTTTTATGGAATGGAAAAAAAGCCAGGATTAGTATAAAGAAATATTTCCTCACAAGAACCTCACCTTGAAAACATTTATGGGCATTAAACAAAGCTGTTAGGGTTTCAGTCGACCGGAACAAGAACAACACAGGAACACAAAAAGAGTAACAAAAAAGGTTTAATCCAAAAAACACACAATAACCAAGGAACAGGCACGGTGAAGGTGTAGGTGGGAATCCAATCCGGGGAAGCTGACAAGAGCAGAGACGGAACTCAGCATCTGAGACGGAAAAAAAAAGAAACAAGGTTTAGTCAACTAGCAAAGTTTAGGGAGCACAAAATACTATGTGACTGGCCTAGTTACCACTTGGGAGATGTAACGAACTGGCGTTGAAGAGGGGTCAGTCCGGGTATAACTACGTGCAGTGGTGGTGATGGTGATGAGACGCAGCGTGTGGGTAGACAGATGATGGGTGATGTGGTGCAGCTGGATGCGTAGACCTCGTACCTTAGGACGCCCTCAAGTGGTGGACAGAACACAGACACACTGGGGAAAGGAGGGGGGATGGGACAGGAAAGGCAGCAGACCCACAACAAAGCTATCCGAAAAATACCTCAATATGTATAGGAAAAAAAAAGTTGTATGTAGTGTACATTTATGTCATTTGAGGACCGTAAAGAACAATTCAATTTAATGACCGGGGTGGATTTTGGATCATTTGCAAGGTATGAAATAGCATGGGGATCTGTTTTTGAACTGAGAAGGGAAGAAGTAGAGAAAAATGCCAGAAATAAATTAGAAAATTTTGCAAGATATTATTTTCACATAATAAGTTGCAAAAAGGGATCAGCGGGTGGACAAAGGGGACTGGACGACACCAGCTTCAACTGGGAGAGTGGAGGAGGGTGGATCCTCATGGCAGCGGGCAGCTTCAGCGGCGCCGAAGGTTGATGATGGCTTCGACCACGAACGGACCCAAGTAACGTGGGGAGAGCTTCCGCGACTCGTGTGCGAAGCGGCCGTTCCGGGATGACAGCCAAACTCCTGGACTGGATGGAACTGGGGCGCGGGATCCGGTGCCTGTCTGCCACCGCCTGGACCGCTCGTGGAACCGAGCAGGGCCTCCAGAGCGTGACCCAAACTGACGCAGCGACGTAGGTGGTACTACACAGACGGACAGCCAGTTCCCTTCCGGCAGGGAAACAACGGGGGTTGGTACACCAAAGCCACTCCGAAGGGGGAGAGACGGGTGGCGCAGAGGTGGTAAGCGAATTAGGCGCGTTATCCACCCACGGCAGGAGAGACGCCAGGCAGTGGGCTCTGGGCGGGCACGCAGGGCGGGGGGAGCCGCGGTTTCAGTGTCTGGTGGCCCTTGGTTCTCGACATACAAATGTCTAATCTGTCATTTGATGCCTTTTTTGCCTTGGCTTCTTTATGCACATTAATACAAATTTGTACTTTACCCACTGGATGGTGTATGTGTGGTCCCCTAATACTGTATCCAAAGTCTCTTTTATATAGACATTAGTGGTCCCCTAATACTGTATCTGAAGTCTCTTTTATATAGACCTTAGCGGTCCCTTAATACTGTATCTGAAGTCTCTTTTATATAGACCTTAGTGGTCCCTAATACTGTACCCAAAGTCACTTTAATCCAGGCCTTAGTGGTCCCCTAATACTGTATCTGAAGTCTCTTTTATATAGGCCTTAGTGGTCCCCTAATACTGTATCTGAAGTCTCTTTCCCAAAATTCAGCCTTTGTGCAGAATTACAGCCACTAGAGCCAGTCCCACAATGAGCTTTCCTTAGCATGTGTCATTGCTAAATCTGTAGCTTTTGAGAAGGGGAGAGGGGGGGCAAGGTGGAGGATGGGGGTGTGGCCTTGACCAACTGCCACTTTGCTCGTTTGAAAGCCTCCCCCGGTGGCTAAAATGGTGATAGGTGTTAAAACCTCCTTTGCCTTTGAAAAATGAAAGCTCAGATGGGTTGATCTGGAATCTTCCTCCTTATGAGGTCATAAGGGGCAAGGTTACCTCCCCTTTCTCTGCTTTGCTCGCCCAGAGAATTTGACCCACCCGTGAGAAAATCTGGCTTTCAAACGAGCAAAGTGGCAGTTGTCAAGGCCACACCCCATCCTCCACCTTGCCCCCCCTCTCCCCTTCTCAAAAGCTACGATTTAGCAATGACACATGCTAAGGAAAGCTCATTGTGGGACTGGCTCTATTGGCTGTAATTCTGCACAAAGGCTGAATTTTGGAAAGAGACTTCAGATACAGTATTAGGGGACACTAGCCTATATAAAAGAGACTTCAGATACGTATAGGGGACCACTAAGGCCTATATAAAGAGACTTCAGATACAGTATTAGGGGACCACTAGGCCTGGATTAAAGACTTTGGGTACAGTATTAGGGACACTAGGTCTATAATAAGAGACTTCAGATCCAGTATTAAGGGACCGCTAAGGTCTATATAAGGACTTCAATACAGTATTAGGGGACCACTAATGTCTATATAAAGAGACTTTGGATACGTATTAGGGACCCACACTACACCATCCGTGGGTAAAGTACAAATTTGTATTAATGTGCATAGCAAGCAAAAAGGCATCAAATGACAGATTAGACATTTGTATATATGTCACAAAATGTTAGATTTTATTTCCATCATTTACACTTTCAAATAACAGAAAACAAAAAAATGGCGCTGCAAATGTTGGGGCACCCTGAGTTATACCTTGTACCCGCCCCCCCCCCCCCCCCCCTCCGGCAAGTATCACAGCTTGGAAACGCTTCTTGTTTGAGGTATCTTTGCCCATTCTTCCTTCCAAAAGTCTTCCAGTTCTTTGAGATTTCTGGGCTGTCTATCCATAAATTTTCAATAATGTTGAGGTCAGGAGATTGTGAAAGCCATGGCAAAATCTTCAGTTTACGCCTCTTGTTGTAATCCACCGTGGATTTTGAGGTGTGTTTAGGATCATTATCCATTGTAGAAGCCATCCTCTATTTAACTTCAGCTTTTTCACTGATGGCATCAAGTTAGTGTCCAAAATATGCTGAAATTTTATTGAATCCATTTTTCCTTCTACTCGTGAAATGTTCCCTGTGCCACTGGCTGCAATAAAACCCCAAAGCATGATTGATCCACCCCCCCATGCTTAACAGTTGGACAGAAACATTAAATTCTGTGCCCTTTCTTCTCCAAACGTACCTTTGCTCATTGCGGCCAAAAAGTTATATTTTAACCTCATTGGTCCACAGAACTTGTTCCCACAATGCATCAGGCTTCTCTACATGTTCATTTGCAAACTTCAAACGCAATTTTTGTGGTGAGTGTAGAAGAGTTTTCTTCTGATAACTCTTCCATGACGACCATGTTTGTAAAAGTATCTCTTTATAGTGGAATTTTGTACCACAACTCCAGTGTCTGCCAGGTCTTTCTGGATGGATCGTAGTCAAACGTTGGTTTGGACTTGCTTTTCTCCACATCCTGCGAGTGTTCTTCTGTATTTTTCTTGGTCTTCCAGATCTTGCTTTAACTTCCACTGTTCCTGATGACTGCCATTTCTAATTACATTTCAAACAGAGGATATTGGCATCTGAAAAACTTTGCTATCTTCTTATAGCCTTCTCCTGCTTTGTGAACGTCAACTAATTTCAGTTTCGTTTTTCGGACACTGCTTAAGAAGCCATGGTGCTGATTGTTGGGGCAAGGTCAGATGAGTCTGTGGATTTAAAACCTTAAGATTGACATCACCTGGTCTTTCCAACGATGATTGAGAGCAATCCATGACACTGTCAGGTCTCGCTTTCCAAAGGGGGCGATGCATGCCAGAAACTCTGCAGGGTGCCCAAATTTTGCAGAAGCCATTTTTTGTTTTCTGTTATTTTAAAGTTTAAATGATGAAAATAAAATCTAACTTTTTGTGACATATTATCCGATGTCTAATCTGTCATTTGATGCCTTTTGGAGATTTTTCCATCTCTTCTAGGCTTCTTATGCACATTAATACATTTTTTTTACCAAGGGTGCCCAAACTTTCGAACCCCACTGTATGGTGCATGAAACGGGGAAACTCTTAGTCAGATGAGTGTTGTTGTTTCATGGACGCTGAGTCAACATTAGGCTCATTGTGTCTGCCTTTTGGAGCCCAGGTTCCAAAGTTGTGTAATGTAACAAAGCTGTGCTTTCAACCAGAGTTCTTTTTCTGTCATATTGGGAGATGTTACAGAGGCAAGCAGTTAATTTGAGCACTTTGCGGGGAAAAGATTTCTTTTTAAAGACGCTGTTAAATGTTACTTTACTCTGAAAGGTATGAAAATAAAGACTGGTAATCATTTGTATAGAACAAAAAAGAGTAAATTTGACACTATTTGTTTTTTTTCTTAATTACCTACCAAGGTTCCCATAAAATAATGATATGATTTTCTGTTTTTTACATCAGTTAATGTTTTGTTACTTTTAGGTAGTTGGGCCTGCTGATAGATTGTGATGACACATGTTTATCAGGATGTATAGGTTTGATTTTTATTTCGATCTTTATTTTTATTTTTTCTCTGGTGTTTGCTTGTTGTTTATTTATTTTTATTTTTTCTAGTAAACATTGGAAAAAGGTTTTTATTTCACGCGAGTAATGGTCCAACACAAGTTGACAACAACATACTTTACATCATTAAAGACTGAGCATTTGATCACTTCACATAGTTAGCAAAACGCTGCAAAATACATTGTGCCATTGTGTTTATTCTTTATTCTTCTGAAGTTCCACTGTGTCAAATAGTCTACATGTAAGCAAGATACCGTTTAAATATGGAGGCTTCTGCCCGTGACTCGCAGCCTGCCTGCTGATGACGTGATAAGTGACAGCTGAAACTTTGTGAATTAAAAAGCAAAGTCCTGGCAGGCCTGGGCCAGTTAACTACTGCATTACAGGGAGACAGGTACGGACAACCAGAATGCATCTGCCAAAGACCCCAGACACATTCAACTCAACAGTGCAGGCTGCTGAAATGTGACAGCTGTCAGCAGAATCAGTCAGAAAGGAAACTCTCAATCCCTGACAGAAACAGGGAGGATTTGGACTGATAGTCTGATGAGAAGCAGAAAGCCAGAGTGGCACCATTGCCCAAGCAGCCTAGCAAAAGCTGGAAAAGCCCGAATAAGAAAACATGTGCACCCCTGCAAGGATGTGATTTTAGTCTCAGTTATACATCATCCAGGAACATCTGAAAAAGTGACCGACATAAAAGTTTTTAGAGTTGGCCTCATTCCAGAGAAAGAGTACCTGTTGCACCACACCAGGGGCCAAATTCATAGAACTGTGTAAATTCACAACAAAAAGTGTGTATTTCTTTTGTCAGACGTATATCTTTGAATGCTTGATTCTGTTTTATATACTTTGAAGCATATTTACATGTATGCCCTCGAGCGCTGCACTGTGCACTTGCTGCTTGGTTTAACCACGCAGTCATATTCTTTGCCTCCTCCTATATGTTCTGTTTCTCACTCGCAGCTGCCTTACAGCTCCTGGTTGTTGCGTGCAAGGACTTCCAGTGGCTAGAAAGTTGATTAAAAAGGGAATAAAAAATGTACTTTGAAATTGATCTTAATGCAGTAATTCAAAAATTTAGGAAAATCCAACCTTTTAAGGACACCAATTTTCTTTGTGAATGAATCGTGTATTATAAATAAATAAATATTCTTCCTTAAATACAGGTGGCATTAGTATACACCTCCCATGTTAAATTCCCATAGAGGCAGGCACATTTTTTTATATTAAAGGCCAGTTATTTCATGGATCAGGATACTATGCATCCTGAAAAGTTCCCTTGGCCTTTGGAATTAAAATACCACCCCCCCCCCCCCCACACACACACACACACACATCCACCCTGCACCATACCTAATATAGACATGGTGTTATTTCAGTTAGCCTAATAGCTGGTTTGATTTGCATTGAGAATGATCTTATGACAGTACCCTGCCAATATCTATCTAGGGTAGAGTAGTGATGATTGGGTGGGGGGGGGGGTGTTTTAATTCCATTTTGCAGTAACAAAGTGGATCTGTCTCCTCGCGCTCTGCGCAGGTTGACACCTCGTGTGGACAATAATACCACGTTGTAGCCAAAAACCCCAAATCAGTGTTGAGCAGCTACACTGAAGACAAACAACTGGTGTATCTGTGTCCAGCAGCCAAACACTGTGTACTCAGAGGATTCATCACACTTTTTTTTTACATTATATGCGTCCCCTAGCCTGCCTAAGGCCCCACAGTAACTAGAAATGGTGATGGTTGTAAACCGAGCCCTCGGTATCCTGCTCTGCCTTTGAGAAATGAAAGCTCAGATGGGCCATCTGGAATCTGGCCCTTATTAGGTCATAAGGCAAGGTTACCTCCCCTTTCTCTGCTTTGACCGCCTAGAGAATTCGCCCCACCCAGGAGAGAGAGACATCCTGGCTTTCAAACAAGCAAGTGGCAGTTGGTCATGAACCTTGTATTTGAAATTTGTATAGGACGAAGCCTATACAAATTAGAACCACCATAACACATACAATCTACAGCATATTCCAATCAAAATTTGAAACAAATACATAGTATTAATGCAAATTTAATGCTGGCCATCACTTGATTTCTAAATACAGTGGAACATATCTCAGTCCCCGCAAGTAACTATCCTTCATTTCTGACGGACATAATGTAACATAACAGGCCCTTTGGGGGGGCAGCACTACAGGTTGTTACAAACCTTCAACGCATTTGTGTCGCATGACTGCAAATAATCTTATATAAACCAATATTAGCCATGAATGAAACATTTTCTTCACATTGATCCACATCCATATACATTTTCCTCTTCACAATGAAGCTTGTCATATTGAATCATTTCATTTAACATGAAATCTCCACAAATCTACATGCCAATAATAGAAATAGCAAGTTATAATCAATGTAAATAGCAAGTCAAGTTTTAACAAAATGTAAACAAAAAACTTGGTTATAATGTGGCCGGATGAGCAATAAATAAGATTAAAAGGTTATTACCTAAATTTTGATCAAGAACACCATGATAATCACTGCCCTAGAGTAGTTGGTCAGTTGGTTGGTTAAACCACAATACTTGTACATTATTATTATTATTTGTTATTTTACAAAAGACAAATAGACAGTCACTTTAATAACACATCACACACTCCCACCATACAGTAGATACACACAAAATGAACGCTTCCCGCACACATTTTCTCCATACAGTACAGTCTATGCTGTCCTCATGTTACACACCCACACCAAAATTCTTTATACACACCACACCACACCCACACACACACACACACACACATGCCGTTACACCACAGGGGTCTGTCCTCTGCAGGAGCAAGGATGTAAATAGGATAAATTAGGAGAGCAAAGGAAGAGAAGAGACATGAGAGGCAAAGGGAGGGAAGCGAGGAGAACAGAAGAGCGCTGCTGGAGGGAGGAGACAGGGGAGAATCACAGAAAAGTGGAGTAGAGGGGGAATGTTCCATCAGCCCCCGATGTTTCATCTAGAACTCTGCGCTGTCAATCATTCTATCGTCCCTCTCCCTTCTGGAACATGTTCTTGCATTATCTCGAGTATTACCTCATTCTCAGGCTGTTGTTTTGTACATGCAATTTTAGCATAATGAATGCATGTGATAAGACCGTTAAATGACTGTTTAAATCCATACACTGAGTGACAGGACCACTCAATACAGCGGCCAATGAATGTAACCTCTTACAACACTTTTGACAGTGATTCTTTGAGGTGTTCTTTTTTTAATTGCATTTGGCTGCCCACACTGTCGTCTAGTAGTGTCTAATATGTTGCTTCTCCATACGGTTACCTATATGTACATGAGTTTATTTAGAAGTGTATAACATTAAAAAATGTAAAAACACCTGTAGTAGCATAACCTGACTTGTCCCCCATACAACTAAAAGAGCCGTCATTTTTATGTCAGAGTGTCACTGTCTGGTCATTG
This sequence comes from Etheostoma spectabile, assembly GCF_008692095.1. NCBI lineage: Eukaryota > Metazoa > Chordata > Actinopteri > Perciformes > Percidae > Etheostoma > Etheostoma spectabile. The sequence continues at coordinate 15,168,216 of NC_045756.1, read as the reverse complement.
AGAGTCTTCTATGCCACTCAATGTATTTCACACACACACACACACACCACACACCACAACACACACACACCACACACACCACACCACACACACACACACACCACACACACACCAACACACACTGTGGGATCCTCACTGCACTGAAGTGTCTGGTATATGCTTTTAGGCAGATTTGAGATTTGCACGTACTCATGAATACAATACACAGTGTCATATATTGTTGTTTATGTATATGTTGTATAGTCAGTTTATACACTTTGTACTAATCCTTCGTAATTCTCCCCTTTCGAGCCTTATCACTTTAA
>NC_045756.1:15160640-15167886 GCF_008692095.1 Etheostoma spectabile | reverse complement strand
GGGACCATAGGCAGGCAGGGGGAATGCATATTGATGTTAAAAAAACTCATACATTTTTATGCCAAAGACCTTTAAAAATTAACTATGCATTGTATTTTTGATATCTTATGGATATCATCTGTGTTTTTCTTCTTCCCATAGGCTAAATAAAGGTATTTCCACTGTAAATTGGTGCATAAAAGTGTATATTTCCATCTCAGGCATTACTCTTTTTCTTTACCTTCAGCTGGATACTTTTTTACTTAATTTGGATATTTTGATATATTCGCCTGATTGATTCTGATCCTGTTTTTTCACGCATAACTTTGTGAACTTTTTCCAGATTCTGCAGTTTCCTGCTTCCCTTTTCTTGGTTATGGTTTTTAAACGTATGTAGTTTCTTGGCTCTGTTTACCCCCATGAACACCACGTAACATCTTATTATTCGTAAGGGTGCACATTTTATGTTTGTGTTCTGGATACATGGAATACAGGCAACAAGGAAAGGACATAATTCAGTACAGGATACGTTTAGTGATTTAAGGAATATTGTCTTAATGGAATCATTAGGCAGGGTTTTGACGTACCTTCCTGCTTATTAACTAAAACTATCTCATATCATCAACCACACTAACCCAGGGAAATGTAGTGTTAGGTGGAGAAAAGCTGCGCTGGAACATTCCAGAGCTCCTTTGGGTGTCCTCTGGCATTCTCGGGCTCGATCTCTCCCATGTAGCGGTTTGGCTTAAATCATTTTGTCCATTTCTCTCCATTGGCAGGCAGCTGGAGCTTTGCTTGCTCCCATTCGGATGAAGTGATTGTGTTCGACAACTGGAGGTTGAAGTGGGAGTTTTTTTCTTTTAAAGGCAGCTGTGAGCCGGCCTTTGGAAGGGTTGTTGCTTGGCCCACCTGCAAAGGCAACGGGTTGGTAGTTGGAAGAGTTTTTGGAAAATAAAAGAGAGCAAGAGAAGAGTAACTTTTTGGCTTCTTCTTGTTTTATAGTCAGCTGTCTGCAACTTCTAGCCCTCCCATTGATAAACTTTACAGTTTAATTCTTTCCTTTTCACTTTTCTTTTAAAAGAAGTAAAAATGTTCATCTTACTTAACTTCACTAATTCTTCCATATTTTGAAGTTGGGCCTCCTCAGATGCTAAACACCTAATATATGCTGCGCCTTGGGTGGTTGAGCCCTCTAAATATATGGTAAGCATTTCTATCCCCAGCTCCTCCTGTTCGCATATCCTTGATATGCTAAACCCTAAGTTGCTCCCTGGATGCTTTACAGTAAAGTACAATAAAACATTAAATGACTGGGACGTTTAAAATCAAAATATCTATCAATACAAGTGAGAACTTGTGCAATGACAACAAAGTTGAATCTAATCTAAGCTAGTGGTCTCGGTGGTTCTCATGTTCAGTGTCTAGACCAGGAATCGAACCACCAACCTTCCGATTGGTAGGCAACCACCTGAGCCCCCAGATAGAAAACTAGTGTTTAGTTTTTGTGGTCGCTGCATCAGAATGATGAATTTTAAAACAAAGCTTCTTATTGTTACTAAGCAACTAAGTACAATACATACATTAATAAACATTTTAATTTAGCAATACAAAATCTGTTTCTTTTGTTCTCTTTTACATTGTGGTTGCAGATAAAATGTTCTAATATAGTGCTTTTCTAGTCTTAATGACTACTGAAAGTGCTTTTACATAGTACAGGAACCATTCACCATTCACACACATTCATATGTGTGTGTGTGTGTGTGTGTGTGTGTGTGTGTGTGTGTGTGTGTGTGTGTGTGTGTGTGTGTGTGTGTGTAAAGTTGAAGTCACCAATATGCAATATATAGCAGCGAAGACCCTATTAAAACTGAAGGAATTGTGACTATTATAATTAATCACATTTTTTAAGGGACTTAACATACTCAAAAACTCAGGCCTGGTTACATTTTTACATTTTTAACGGTTTCAGGAATAGGCGCACCAAAATGGCTCGCTAGCGCCCCCTACAAAATTAAAGGGGTACACATATGTAGCATGTCAAGACGTGCAAAAAAGCTAACTTGAGCCATACCTTAAACCCAACAGGAAGTGGGTGTAACTTGAGTGTACATTGTCCAATTGGCTCAAAACCTTTCAGAATCCCTTAGACGACCCTGACAACGTGTAAATACAGATATATAGTCAAAGTCATAGCACCCCCCAGTGGCAACAGGAAGTAGACCCCAAACTATATATGCTATACTTAAAGAACTACTCTGAGAGATTTCATTCAATCAACTTCAAATTTGGCATATGGCATCTAAAGACCTCAACAATGAAAATGTATTAAAAGCAAAACTTTTTGTTCAATGGTGTGGGCGTGTCAGCAATTTTGAGCATTTATCGATGAATGAAGAAGTTGTTGTAACTTTAGTGTACATTGTCATATTTGGCTGGAATTTCTTACCATTGACAAGAGTCCAAGCCTGAGGACATCTATAGGCGCAAAATTGACTTTTGGCCAAAGTACCCTCTGCTGGCAACAGGACATCATCCCATTTACATTAACTTATAATATGTGGTGTACATGTGATACTGAGCCACGCCCATGTACTCAGACTCTGCTTTCTGGCTTTTGAACCACTCATGGGTAGTCTTGTGTGAAGTCATTGAACTCAGCAGAGAGTTACATTGTAACTGATATGTTTAAGATGTCTTAAGACTTTCCTTTTTGATAAAGCTTATAGTTAAGACATAGAATTGAATATTGTTAGGGAGTGAGGAGTCGCAGCGTCCGCCCGGCCCACCTGCTTCTCGTCATAGTTGTCAGATCTATCTATCACATAATCAAGAATATAATAAAACTGAAGGGAGACTTGGCATACAGCCCGATCCGGTTGGGGAGAGTTCTAGCCTGACCAGGCCCCTCTCTTTACCCTGTCTCTCTTGGTTATGCTTTGATAAAGCTTATAGTTGGGCATAGAATTGAATATTGTTAGGGAGTGGGGAGTCACAGCTTCCGCCTAATTCGGCCCACCTGCTTCTCGTCATAGTTGTCAGATCTATCTATCATATAATCAAGAATATAATAAAACTAGAGAAAGACTTGGAATACAGTCCGATCCGGTTGGGGGAGAGTTCCACCCCGACCAGGCTCCTCTCTTTACCTTGTCTCTTTTAGTTATGCTTTGATAAAGCTTATAGTTAGGGCATAGAATTGAATATTGTTAGGGAGTAAGGAGTCGCAGCGTCCGCCTAATTCGACCCACCAGATTCTTGTCGTAGTTGTCAGGTCTTTCTATCATATAATCAAGAATATAATAAAACTAAAGGGAGCCTTGGCATACAGCCCGATCCGGTTGGGGAGAGTTCTAGCCCGACCAGGCTCCTCTCTTTACCCTGTCTCTCTTAGTTATGCTGTAATAGTTTTAGACAGCTGGGGACTTCCTTTGACACACTGAGCTCCTCTCTCCTCTATCTTCTATCTTTCCATTTATGTGCATCCATGTACCAGAAATGCCATACATGTATTTATACGTATGTACCCAGCGAACAATTATTGTAGACAAGAAACAAAGGAGCTGGAGACAGGGACAGAGCCGCATAAAACAACCAACCAACTCATGACTTACTTCTTCCGATAATGATAGATGACATTTTGAAGGTGGAAGGTTTATATCAATTTTGTGTCAGTGCATTCAGTGGATAGACAACTCCGGGAAGTCATAGCTAGGTGCAGTCCAGGAAGTGGAGGAAGGCGGTTACAACAAAAGAGCAATGGCAAAGCCAGGGGGTGGCCAGCGGTGGCCATGGCCACCATAAGCTAAAGTCCCCGACAAAGGTGTCCACTTGCCTGATTCAGTTTCATTCAACTTTTTTTACTCAACTCCATTAAAAAGAAATGCAAATTCTTTGAAAAAAATTTGGTGGTCTGTAGACCAAATCGCTGTGACGTTGCGCAAAAACAACAATCACTTCAGGGTTGACAAATGACATTTAATTGGATTTGCAATGGCAAGCTTGTACTCAGCAACCATCTGTTGTCATTTTCTGTCGCAATGGTGGGAGTTGTTGAGTTTCTGTAAATAACATCACAGAGCAAGGTCTAGACCTGCACTTTCATGAAAAGTGCAGTTGTTGGGATTTGAATTGAATGTTATCATTTTAAAATATATAAACATGGAATACGGACCTGTATGACATTTCTGCTGTGCGTATTTGATGTAGATGCGCTGTAGTTTTGCTAGTGTCTTTGATAACCAAAAAGAGTTATGAACAGCGACATCTCATCACCGGTCTGACTGACTGGAGGTATTGGGTGGTCGGTGGCCCAAAAGATAACATAGGTCTCCAATTCTAATGCAAGTTAAAGTGTTGAGATATGAAAGCCCCAAACATGCATTTTAGATGAATGAGATGAGTTCATGCAGTGCTGTTTGCCCAGCGCTGTTAATTTGATTTTTCAATCCGGAATTTATCAAAAAACAAACATTATGATTTAATCTACAGACCATCGTAATGAAGCCTTTACAGCGCCACTAGCATATCATCATCCATTCGGTTTCTACCCTGTGATGGCCTAGTTTTTTGGGCATGCTGCAGTTGCCATGTTGCATATACTGTGTGACTGTGTGTTTGTATGTGAATATGTGTGTCAGCCCCAGATGTTGTTACTGGCACAGTCCCTGTGAGCTGGCATCCAAATGGGCACAGAGGGATGTAAAGTTGGACAGCGAGGGTGGGATGCAGAGGGGCGATAGAGGAATTAGGGGAAAGGGGTTTGACAAGAGACAGATGAGGGTTCGTGCCAACTGTTCAATGCTAGAGAGAAGTCGGGTAGGATTAGAACTGATTGTGCTAACATTGCTAAAATTTCTCATTTACCCATCATACATTTAAAAAGAATGTGGTAATAACTACATGTAATGAAGAATCAAAATGGATGGATGGATGGATGGATAGATGGACCTCAACTGCCACTATTTAAACTTGGGCCTCATTTGACACATGCTAGCATTTATTTCTACTCTTTCATGTTTGATACACTTACATGGAAAACAGTTTTCTCAAAGCAAAAGAGTAATGACATAATTCTGTAATTGTACAGATGTAATTCTGTAGAAATGCACATTGCACTACATGTATTTGATACCATCTTAATTGAATAATTGCACTATTACTCTACTATATGCAACATGGTGCACTCTTCCTATACTGTAGAGATATTTTTCAGTCTTTTATGATGTTGACTTGTAGAATGATGTGTGAAACTCGACATAATACTGAATGTTATTGAGCTGCTGCGAAACATATTGTCCAACTCGCTAGATTAAACATTTCTAATCTAGATGTAGGGGAACATTAGATGGTGCCTAATAACCTTCGCTGTACAGAAATATGCACTAATGGAGACATAAAACAGAGTTTTTTTGAGGACACAGACATGTAATACCCAGGATTGTGCTGATGAAATCTAGATAAGGTCAGCTCCAGCGGAAGTGCAAATCTCTGAAGTGACATTGGGGTAATTCTGTGGAGGATATAATTCAACAAAAGTCATCTTGTGTTTTCCAATTAGAACTTATGCTGCTGTTAGTACTGATATTAATCACAAAGCAACCCTTTATTAGCATCATGTGTATCCTTGTCCAAATGGTTCGAGAGTATAAAGGGATAAAATGGTGCATGGTTAGTAGCTTTGTAAATATCGTAGTACTTAATTACCCTAACCTGAAGTGCCATTTCTTCAGAGGTGGGTAGTGTAACCAAAAATTGCACTCAAGTGAAAGTACTGTTACTTCAGAATAATATGACTCAAGTAAAAGCAAAAAGTAGTCATCCAAATAATTACTTGAGTAAGAGTAAAAAAGTGCTTGGTGAAAAAACTACTCAAGTACTGAGTGACTGTTGAATAACGTCGGATTTATTTTTTAACAAAAGCATTCAATCAGACAGACAAAAATACAAAATAATCATCTTTAGGCAAATTATAGTTCATCCAATTAAGAAAATAAATTAAAATGAATTTATTAATTACAAAATAGCTAAAGTTAAGAGGCTTACACATCAAATTTGGATGGATACTGTATATATACTGTATGTAGGAAATGTTCAAAACATGTAACCTAAAAGACAAACATTTGCCTATCCACAGCAAAAACAAAAATTAGCGCTACATGTTTTTTCAAGTTAGATGTTGAGTTTTTGAATGCTGAAATGTCCGTTTGTTTTGGTCGACACAGAAGACGCCGCATAACGTAGCTGCTCTTTTGCATTTTTACTAAAAGGAAAACATGCTTTTATTATGAGGCCAGGGTTGTTCCTCCTTGTCTGTGTCTGCATTTCCCACGGTTTATTCTGACATTTTTGTTTTTCTACAACTGTAAAGCTACTGAGATCGCTACTGAGATCGAGTCTGGTCACGGGGTGAGACTGCACAACGACGATTGATTGGCGGAACACAGTCACGTGGCAGAGCCTTTAGCAGAAGTCTCTCTCTCGCTGTCAAAATAAAACATTAAAATGAAACGTACGCGGGGGGGATAAAAACAATAACGCGTAGAATACCAAAGTAAAAGAAAAGTAACGAGCTCATTCTAGTGTTATTCCATGTCTTGCACCCACTCCATGGCTTGCTGCTCATTCACAGGAGCACTTTCAGTGACAGACTCATTCTCCCAAAATGCACCACAGAGCGCCACAGGAAGTCATTCCTGCCTGTGGCCATCAAACTTTATAACTCCTCCCTCTAAGTGTCTGACACACACACACACACACACTTAGAGGTTAAAACTGGACAATATTATCTGTTTTGCGCAATAACACTGGCCTGAAATGTGTGCAATACTCAACTGCTACTTTTTATTATTATGATAATTATTATTACTTTTCACCATTGCAACTCCTAAATTCTGTTAATTATGTAAATACTGTTTCATAATATTCCTTTAACTATGTAAATACAGTACATATCCACACTCCTTATATTTCTTTATTTATATTTCTTATAGAGTTTCTTCTTCACAAATCTACTGAAGTAAAAGTAAAAGTATAGCGATTCAAATCTACTCCTAGAAGTATAATTCTTTCAAATACTTACTCAAGTAAATGTAACGGAGTAATTGTAACTCGTTACTACCTACCTCTGCATTTCTTGTAAACAAGGTGTGGAAAGAGCTGGTGCGAAGACACAGGGTGTTGAACCTGGGACTTCATCTGCAATTAGGGGCGGCTGTGGCTCAGTGGTAGAGTGGTTGCCTGCCAATCGGGAGGTTGGTGGTTTGATCCC
>NC_045756.1:15160513-15160630 GCF_008692095.1 Etheostoma spectabile | reverse complement strand
CCCCTGCAGTCATTGTCGAAGTGTCCTTGGGCAAGACGCTGAACCCCAAGTTGCCCCCGGTGCTGCGCATTGGAGTGTGAATGCGTATAAATGTTTATCTGATGAGCAGGTGGCACC
>NC_045756.1:15160431-15160503 GCF_008692095.1 Etheostoma spectabile | reverse complement strand
GGCAGCCCCGGCCACAGTGTATGAGTGTGTGTGAATGTATCCTGTATGATGTAAAAGCGCTTTGAGCAGTTG